>NW_025533495.1:797500-827500 GCF_020615455.1 Coregonus clupeaformis | reverse complement strand
CACACTGGACACACACAAACACACACAAACACACACACACACACACACACTGGACACACACACACACAGGAAACACACACACACACACACTCACACACACTGGACACACACACACATTGGACACACACACTCACACACACTGGACACACACACAGACACTGGACACACACACATACACACTTACACACACACTCACACACACTGGACACACACACACACACTGGACACACACACACTGGACACACACAAACACACACACACACAGTGGACGCACACACTGGAAACACACATACGCTGGACACACACACACTGGACATACACACACACACACACTCACACTGGACACACACACAGGACACACACACCTGACACACACACACACAGGACATACACACTGGACACACACACACACTGGACACACACACACTGGACACACACACACACTGGACACACACACACACACACACACACACACACACTGGACACACACACATACGCTGGACACACACACACACACACACTCACACTGGACCCACACACATACACACTGGACACACACACACACACACTGGACACACACAAACACACAAAAACACACACACACACACACACACTGAACACACACACACACACACACACACACACACTCACACACACTGGACACACACACACTGGACACACACACTCACACACACTGGACACACACACAGACACTGGACACACACACATACACACTTACACACACACTCACACACACTGGACACACACACACACACACTGGACACACACACACTGGACACACACAAACACACACACACACAGTGGACGCACACACTGGAAACACACATACGCTGGACACACACACACTGGACATACACACACACACACTCACACTGGACACACACACAGGACACACACACCTGACACACACACACACAGGACATACACACTGGACACACACACACACTGGACACACACACACACACATGGACACACACACACACACACATGGACACACACACACATACACACTGGACACACACACTGGACACACACACACACACATTGGACACACACACACACACACTGGACACACACACACTGGACACACACACACTGGACACACACACACTGGACACACACACTGAACACACACACACACACACACACACTGGACACACACACTGGATACACACACACTGGACACACACATACACACACACTGGACACACACACACTGGACACACACACACTGGACACACACACAGTGGACACACACACTGAACACACACACACACACACACACACTGGACACATACACTGGACACACACACCCACACACTGGACACACACACACACACACACTGGACACACACACACTGGAAACACACACACACATTGAACACACACACACACACTGAACACACACACACACACTGGACACACAAACACTGGACACACACTCACACACTGGACACGCATCCACACACTCACACACTGGACACACACACACATACACACACACTGGATTCACACACACACACACACACACACACACACACACACACACACTGGACACACACATCCATACACATTGGACACACACACACTGAACACACACACACACACTGGACACACACACACACTGGACAAACACACACAGGACTCACACACACACTGGACACACACACACACTGGACAAACACACACAGGACTCTCACACACACACACACACACACTGGACAGACACACACTGGACACACACACACTGGAAACACACACACTCACACACTGGAAACACACACACTCACTGACACTGAACACACACACACACACACACTGACACTGAACACACACACATACTGGACACACACACATTGAACACACACACACACAGGACACACACACACACACACACACACACACACACACACACACACATGGACAAACACACACTGGACACACACACACACACACACACACACTGGACACACATACACACACTGGACACACACACACTGGACATACACACACACACTGGACATTAACACACACACACTGAACACACACACACACACACACACACTGAACACACACACACTGGACAAACACACACACACCTGACACACACACACACACTGGACACATTTCCATGTGTAGGATTTTGATGAAAGGAAATCCCATATAGCCTACTGGACAGGACTTTGCTATGGCATCTTCTGTTTGGGTGTCTCAGGTCAGGTCTGAGCCATGATCAGAATATGTCTCTGTGTCTATTTCCAGCCCTGCCATTTCTACCTGTCCTGATCTAGTGGTTCACCCCTGACCTCCTCACACCGTCTCACTGTCCATGTCTGCTTTTAGCTCCCACCTCTACTTCACTGTGTTATAATGGACCTTATGCTTGTTATGTCACCTCTGGAACCAGTTATCAAACATACTGACCTTTCTGACCCTATCCCATGGCCCTACTTTCTACAACTGAACATTTAAATTCCTCTGAGTTTTATTTAGTGTCCATTTACTTATGTACAGTGGGGAAAAAAAAGTATTTAGTCAGCCATCAATTGTGCAAGTTCTCCCACTTAAAAAGATGAGAGAGACCTGTAATTTTCATCATAGGTACACGTCAACTATGACAGACAAAATGAGGAAAAAAATCCAGAAAATCACATTGTAGGATTTTTTTATGAATTTATTTGCAAATTATGGTGGAAAATAAGTATTTGGTCAATAACAAAAGTTTCTCAATACTTTGTTATATACCCTTTGTTGGCAATGACACAGGTCAAACGTTTTCTGTAAGTCTTCACAAGGTTTTCACACACTGTTGCTGGTATTTTGCCCATTCCTCCATGCAGATCTCCTCTAGAGCAGTGATGTTTTGGGGCTGTCGCTGAGCAACACGGACTTTCAACTCCCCTCCAAAGATTTTCTATGGGGTTGAGATCTGGAGACTGGCTAGGCCACTCCAGGACCTTGAAATGCTTCTTACGAAGCCACTCCTTCGTTGCCCGGGCGGTGTGTTTGGGATCATTGTCATGCTGAAAGACCCAGCCACGTTTCATCTTCAATGCCCTTGCTGATGGAAGGAGGATTTCACTCAAAATCACATGATACATGGCCCCATTCATTCTTTCCTTTACACGGATCAGTCGTCCTGGTCCCTTTGCAGAAAAACAGCCCCAAAGCTTGATGTTTCCACCCCCATGCTTCACAGTAGGTATGGTGTTCTTTGGATGCAACTCATCATTCTTTGTCCTCCAAACACGACAAGTTCTATTTTGGTTTCATCTGACCATATGACATATGACATTCTCCCAATCCTCTTCTGGATCATCCAAATGCACTCTAGCAAACTTCAGACGGGCCTGGACATGTACTGGCTTAAGCAGGGGGACACGTCTGCACTGCAGGATTTGAGTCCCTGGCGGCGTAGTGTGTTACTGATGGTAGGCTTTGTTACTTTGTTCCCAGCTCTCTGCAGGTCATTCACTAGGTCCCCCCGTGTGGTTCTGGGATTTTTGCTCACCGTTCTTGTGATCATTTTGACCCCACAGGGTGAGATCTTGCGTGGAGCCCCAGATCGAGGGAGATTATCAGTGGTCTTGCATGTCTTCCATTTCCTAATAATTGCTCCCACAGTTGATTTCTTCAAACCAAGCTGCTTACCTATTGCAGATTCAGTCTTCCCAGCCTGGTGCAGGTCTACAATTTTGTTTCTGGTGTCCTTTGACAGCTCTTTGGTCTTGGCCATAGTGGAGTTTGGAGTGTGACTGTTTGAGGTTGTGGACAGGTGTCTTTTATACTGATAACAAGTTCAAACAGGTGCCATTAATACAGGTAACGAGTGGAGGACAGAGGAGCCTCTTAAAGAAGAAGTTACAGGTCTGTGAGAGCCAGAAATCTTGCTTGTTTGTAGGTGACCAAATACTTATTTTCCACCATAATTTGCAAATAAATTCATTAAAAATCCTACAATGTGATTTTCTGGATTTATATTTCTCAATTGTCTGTCATAGTTGACGTGTACCTATGATGAAAATTACAGGCCTCTCTCATCTTTTTTAAGTGGGAGAACTTGCACAATTGTTGGCTGACTAAATACTTTTTTTTCCCCACTGTATGTATTTGTTGTATATTGGGGTTGTGCTGCAGAGCATCATGGGGGATTGTATGTATTGAGATGATCATGTTCCAGATAAATGGTTGAACTGATTCCTGTCTCCTGTCTCATCATTATTGAATTGTTATACAGACGTGGTTATAAAACCCACGAGACATAACAAAAAGATTGGTGATGAGTAAGTCTGAATCTACAGTAACTATTCTGTCTGGAAGAAGTGGGTTTTTACAACTGTTTAAAACTGTTATTTTCTGTGGTACAGAATAGGCTAATGTTAGCACAGTGTATTGATAGCAGAGGCAAGTGCATAGTCTAGCTAGCTAAGAAAGAGAGTTAACCAGTGGTGTAAAGTACTTAAGTAAAAATACTTTAAAGTACTACTTAAGTAGTTTTTTGGGGTATCTGTACTTGACTTTAATATTTATATTTTTGACAACTTTCACTTTTACTTCACTACATTCCTAAAGAAAATAATGTACTTTTTTACTCCATACATTTTCCCTGACACCCAAAAGTACTTGTTACATTTTGAATGCTTAGCAGGACAGAAAATGTTCCAATTCACACACTTATCAAGAGAACATCCCTACTGCCTCTGATCTGGGGGACTCACTAAACACAAATGCTTCGTTTGTAAGTTGTCTGAGTGTTGGAGTGTGCCTTTGGCTGAACGTACATTTAAAAAACAAGAACATCGTCTGGTTTGCTTTATGTAAGGAATTTGAAATGATTTATACTTGTACTTTTACTTTTGATACTTTAGTATATTATAGCAATTACATTTACTTTTGATACTTAAGTATATTTAAAACCAAATACTTTTAGACTTTTACTCAAGTAGTATTTTACTGGGTGACTTTCACTTTTAGTTGAGTCATTTTCTATTAAGGTATCTTTACTTTTACTCAAGTTTGACAATTGGGTACTTTTTCCACTACTGGAGTTAACATCGTCATGGGACGGCAGAAAAGGACTGGAGACGGACATCGCATAACTTTGTCCAAGTGGTGGTCAGAATGTTTGTCTTAACTAGCCTGATAACTCCAACATGTCTGATATGAACATTGACATAAACCCTCTACATCAGGGGGTGTCAAACCTCCGGCCCGCGGGCCGGGATGAGGCCCGCAAACGGGTTTAATCCGGACCGCGAGATGATTAAAAATATATATATATATATATATATAATAACTTTGTAAAGTATAAAATGCGCTGCAATTTTTCAATAAAATAAACTGCTGTTCCAATTGCGTCCACTGGATGGTGCAATAGCAATTGTGTTAAGCAAGCAAACTGTTTATACCGGGGCAGAGCAAGTAGGTCAAGCACGTGCAGCCAATGAGCTACTCTGTTTTGCCCGCGATATTTCTTACGGCTTCTACTTTTAACATTATGTGCTTTGGCACCCTCATTGCCCCAATATGTCTCTGTCAAAAAGAGAATAGTGGACGTAGAGTGCAGTGTTCCAAGAAAAATGGTCATCCTATTTATTCACGGAATTGAATGGGAAAGCTGTATGTTTGGTGTGTTCAGAGCATGTTGCAGTGCTGAAAGAATATAACCTTCGTCGCCACTATGTGAGTTTTCATGCCGACAAATATGACAACTTTCAAGGACAGCGGAGGTGAGAGAAGGTGAATGAACTGTTGGCGGGTCTGAAGAAACAGCAGTCTGTGTTTACTCACAGCCGAGACATCAGTGACGCTGCAGTGAAAGCTAGCTACCTCATTGCTAATGAAATCGCAGTGGCTTCAAAACCATTTAGTGAGGGTGAATTTGTAAAAACATGCATAATGAAGGCAGCGGAGATTGTGTGCCCTGAAAGCGGCAGGCTTTTGCAAATATCAGCCTGACAAGAAACACAGTTGCAGACAGGATTTCCGATCTTTCAGTGGATTTGGACAGCCAGTTGAAGCAAAAAGTAAAGTCATTTATTGCGTTTTTGGGTTGCAATTGATGAAAGCATGGACATTACAGATGTTGCACAACTGGCCATTTTCATCCGCGGAGTTGATGACACATTGACCGTCACCGAGGAGTTCGTGGAGTTGGTGCCGATGACAGATACAACGACAGCAGCTGATATTTTTACCGCACTCGTCGGGCGCGCTGGACAGGGTCGGAGTGGACTGGTCCCGCGCTGTCAGCCTGGCTACAGATGGTGCGCCCTCAATGATCGGGTGAAAAGCAGGCGTTGTGACAAAGTTCAGAGAGAAAGTGCAATCTGCAAATGGAGGACGTGATTTTTGACTTTTCACTGTATTTTGCACCAGGAGGCTTTGTGTTGCAAGTCATTAAAGATGGATAACGTCATGAAGGTGGTCATCCAAACTGTTAATTTCATCCGATCCAGAAGCCTGAATCACCGTCAGTTTGACAGCCTTCTCAGAGAGAAAGACCACATCTATGGCCTGCCATACCACACTGAGGTAAGATGGTTAAGCCGAAGTGCTGTGCTGAGGCGTTTCTTTGATTTAAGAGAAGAAATTGAACAGTTCATGGAAGAAAAGGGCAAACCAGTGTTAGAATTTCATTCCGCAGAATGGATGCAGGACCTTGCATTTATGGTGGATGTTACAGAGCACCTGAATAACTTGAACAAACAGCTGCAAGGGCGCAACAAAGTTGTCACGCAGTATTATGACAGCATACGTTCTTTCAAGTTGAAGCTGTCATTGTGGGAGACGAACTTGCCGGTGGTGATGCAGCTCACTTCCCCTGTCTGAAAAATGTGACGCGACCCAACATGTGGCAGACATGAAGCGGTTCAAAGATAAAATAACGGGACTGTTATGGGAGTTTGAGCAACGCTTTCAGATTTATGTTTATATATTTTTATGTTGATGTGCTATTGTTTTTAATTGATTTTATTTGTATATTTAACCTATTCTTGACTCTGTGGTTCTTGCACTTGTTTGGGGAACAGGATTTCATTATTTGTATCTACATTTCTGCCTGAGAAATGACACCCTGATATAGTTCTGTGATCTGTGATATACTTCTGTGAATCACTGAGGCATTGTGTGTTTGTGTGTTCTTTGTCCTCAGAACTTTCAAATAACTTGAGGTGTTTTATGATTAATAGTGATGTTGTGCTTTTGGACACTGTCCTCAGGCTCCAGCTTTATACTTATATGTTTTTATGTTGATGTGCTATTGTTTTTAATTGATTTTATTTTCTTTGTATATTTAACCTATTCTTGACTCTGTGGTTCTTGCACTTGTTTGGGGAACAGGATTTCATTATATTTATCTACATTTCTGCCTGAGAAATGACACCCTGATATAGTTCTATGATCTGTGAAACAGTTCTGTTAATCACTGAGGCATTGTGTGTTTGTGTGTTCTTTTTCTTTCGAATTTTCAAATAAACTTGACGTGTTTTATGATTAATAATGATGTTGTGCTTGTACTATTTTGGACACACTGTCCTCAGATTCCAGCTTTATGTTGTATGTTGATCGTATTAAAACAAAGAAAACAATCTGAAGTTGTTGTTTTTAAGTTATATATACCATGATTTTTTCCGGTCCGGCCCACTTGGGAATAGATTTTCCTCCATGTGGCCCCTGAGCTAAAATGAGTTTGACACCCCTGCTCTACATACTTGAGTTTCTCCAGTCTGCAGTGTGGATCCTCCAGTCCAGCAGAGAGCAGTCTGACTCCTGAGTCTCCTGGGTGATTGTAGCTCAGGTCCAGCTCTCTCATGTGTGAGGGGTTTGACCTCAGAGCTGAGATCAGAGAAGCACAGCCTTCCTCTGTGACTAGACAGCCTGACAGCCTGCAAAGAGTCAAATCATATTAAAACCACACTGCTATTCTTTGGTGGTGAAAATAGTGGCAGTATATTTTTTCAACATTTTCAGTTAAATCAGTGTCCTGAAACCTGCTCTATCTATTCATAAATGGATGTTTCATTATTAGAAATGACAAATTATCAAAGTATTGCTTGTAGAGAGAAAAATGTATAGTCCAAATATTTGAGTAGACTGACCAGAGCACTTTAAAAAAGCAGTATCAGTCCAAGACAGACAGTGAGGTATCAGATTTAGATTGTATTGAGTATACAGTCCACACCATATCTACAGTGCATTCAAAAAGTATTCAGACCCCTTGACCTTTTACACATTTTGTTAAGTTACAGCCTTATTCTAAAATAGATTAAATTAGTTATTTTTCCCTATCAATTTACACACAATACCCCATAATGACAAAGTGAAAACAGGTTTTTTAGACATGTTTGCAAATATATAGAAATACCTTATTTACAGAAGTTTTCAGACCCTTTGCTATGAGATTCGAAATTGAGCTCATGTGCATCCTGTTTCCGTTGATCATCCCTGAGATGTTTCTACAACTTGATTGGATTCCACCTGTGGTAAATTCAATTGATTGGACATGATTTGGAAAGGCACACACCTGTCTATATAAGGTCCCACAGTTGACAGTGCATGTCAGAGCAAAAACCAAGCCATGAGGTCGAAGGAATTGTCCGTAGAGCTCCGAGACAGGATTGTGCCGAGGGGAAGGGTACCAAAAATGTCTGCAGCATTGAAGGTCCCCAAGAACACAGTGGCCTCCATCATTCTTAAATGGAATAAGTTTGGAACCACCAAGATTCTTCCCTAGAGCTTGCCGCCCGGCCAAACTGAGCAATCGGGGAGAAGGGCCTTGGTCAGGGAGGTGACCAAGAACCCGATGGTCACTCTGACAGAGCTCCAGAGTTCCTCTGTGGATATGGGAGAACCTTCCAGAAGGACATCTCTGCAGCACTCCACCAATCAGGTCTTTATGGTAGAGTGGCCAGACGGAAGCCACTCCTCAGTAAAAGGCACATGACAGCCCGCTGGAGTTTGCCAAAAGGCACCTAAAGACTCTCAGTCCATGAGAAACAAGATTCTCTGGTCTGATGAAACCAAGATTGATCTATTTGGCCTGGAATGCCAAGCGTCACGTCTGGAGGAAACCTGGCACCATCCCTACGGTGAAACATGGTGGTGGCAGCATGCTGTGGGGATGTTTTTTAGTGGCAGGGACTGGGAGACTAGTCAGGATCGAGGGAAAGATGAACAGAGCAAAGTACAGAGAGATCCCTTGATGAAAACCTGCTCCAGAGCGCTCTGGACCTCAGACTGGGGTGAAGGTTCACCTTCCAACAGGACAATGAGCCTAAGCACACAACCAAGACAACACAGGAGTTCTAAAAACCCATAACTTTGTCATTATGGGATGTTGTGTGTAGATTGATGAGGGAAAAAAACAGTTTAATCAATTTTGGAATAAGGCTTTAACGTAACAAAATGTGGAAAAAGTCAAGGGGTCTGAATACTTTCCGAAAGCACTGTGTAACTATACACTATATATACAGCAGTATGTGGACACCCTTTCAAATTAGTGGATTTGGATATTTCAGCCACACCGGTTGCTGACAGGTGTATAAAATCGAGCACACAGCCATGCAATCTCCATAGACACTAAGCGGTCCCGTTCTGTGAGCTTGTGTGGCCTACAACTTCACTGGGGCGGCAGGTAGCTTAGTGGGTAAGAGCGTTGTGCCAGTAACCGAAAGGTCGCTGGTTCTAATCCCCGAGCTGACTAGGTGAAAAATCTGTCGATGTGCCCTTGAGCAAGGCACTTAACCCTAATTGCTCCTGTAAGTCGCTCTGGATAAGAGCGTCTGCTAAATGACTGTAAATGTAAATGTAAACGGCTGAGCCGTTGTTGCTCCTAGACATTTCCACTTCACAATAAAAGCACTTACAGTTGACCGGGGCAGCTCTAGCAGGGCAGAAATGTGACTTGTTGGAAAGGTGGCATTCTATGACGGTGCCATGTTGAAAGTCAATGAGCACTTCAGTAAGGCCATTCTACTGCCAATGTTTGTCTATGGAGATTGCATGGTTGTGTGCTCGATTTCATACACCTGTCAGCAACGGGTTTGGCTGAAATAGCCGAATCCACTAATTTGAAAGGTTGTCCACATACTTTTGTATATATAGTGTATTTCCCTGGTATATTACTCATGTCTCACCAGTCCAGTTATGCTGCTCTGGCGCCATCCTGTGGACTGCTGGGAACACAACTTCAACTCCTTTACATTCAATGTATCCCACAAAGTGCCACTTGGCTGGACAAAGCAGTCTGAATGGAAATCATGTACATATATGAAATCAAGCAGACACACAGCCTTACATGTCATATCACTGAGTCTCAGTTTAAATCACGGTTTAAACATAACAAGTCATTGCAAGTGAAACCATTTCTCAATTAGGTTTTAGGTTTTATTCACACCAAAGAAAACAAGTGAAAGACAAAACACTGCAGATAAATAAACAGGTAAAAATGGTGTTCAGGTGAGGATGGGAAGCTCAAAAGGGCTGATATGAAAACCACACCACAAATAAAAGTTAAAAAAAAACGTTTGTTCAATCAGTTAAACAAAATATAATAATTTTTATTATACATGATACACAGTGGTTTGCGAAAGTATTCACTCCCCTTGGTATTTTTCCTATTTTGTTGCCTTACAACCTGGAATTAAAATAGATTTTTTGGGGGTTTGTATCAATTGATTTACACAACATGCCTACCACTTTGATGATGAAAAATATTTTTACTGTGAAACAAACAAGAAATAAGACAAAAAAACAGAAAACTTGAGCATGCATAACTATTCACCCCCCCAAAGTCAATACTTTGTAGAGCCACCTTTTGCAGCAATTACAGCTGCAAGTCTCTTGGGGGTATGTCTCTATAAGCTTGGCACATCTAGCCACTGGGATTTGCCCATTCTTCAAGGCAAAACTGCTCCAGCTCCTTCAAGTTGGATGGGTTCCGCTGGTGTACAGCAATCTTTAAGTCATACCACATATTCTCAATTGGATTGAGGTCTGGGCTTTGACTAGGCCATTCCAAGACATTTAAATGTTTTCCATTAAACCACTCAAGTGTTGCTTTAGCAGTATGCTTAGGGTCATTGACCTGCTGGAAGGTGAACCTCCGTCCCAGTCTCAAATCTCTGGAAGACTGAAACAGGTTTCCATCAAGAATTTCCCTGTATTTAGCGCCATCCATCATTCCTTCAATTCTGACCAGTTTCCCAGTCCCTGCCGATGAAAAACATCCCCACAGCATGATGCTGCCACCACCATGCTTCACTGTGGGGATGGTGTTCTCGGGGGTGATGAGAGGTGTTGGGTTTGCGCCAGACATAGCGTTTTCCTTGATGGCCAAAAAGCTCAATTTTGTCTCATCTGACCAGAGTACCTTCTTCCATATGTGTGGGGAGTCTCCCCCTAACATATGGAAGGGGGAATGTGTTTGCTTATTTTTTTCTTTAAGCAAGATCATGCTTTAATGTTCTGAACACTCCAGGATCCAGCTGATCCTACAGGGATAATGTGAAAATGCCTCTAATAGAGGTTTTGAATGAGCTGTCATGTAGATTAAACACAGAAACACCGGAGAACCACTCAGAGAGATATTCATCTACAGGACTGGGACACTGTAAAACCACTCAGAGAGGTATTCATCTACAGGACTGAGACACTGTAGAACCACTCAGAGAGGTATTCATCTACAGGACTGGGACACTGTAGAACCACTCAGAGAGGTATTCATCTACAGGACTGAGACACTGTAGAACCACTCAGAGAGGTATTCATCTACAGGACTGGGACACTGTAGAACCACTCAGAAAGGTATTCATCTACAGGACTGGGACACTGTAAAACCACTCAGAGAGGTATTCATCTACAGGACTGAGACACTGTAAAACCACTCAGAGAGGTATTCATCTACAGGACTGGGACACTGTAAAACCACTCAGAGAGGTATTCATCTACAGGACTGGGACACTGTAAAACCACTCAGAGAGGTATTCATCTACAGGACTGGGACACTGGAGAACCACTCAGAGAGGTATTCATCTACAGGACTGGGACACTGTAAAACCACTCAGAGAGGTATTCATCTACAGGACTGAGACACTGTAAAACCACTCAGAGAGGTATTCATCTACAGGACTGGGACACTGTAAAACCACTCAGAGAGGTATTCATCTACAGGACTGAGACACTGTAAAACCACTCAGAGAGGTATTCATCTACAGGACTGAGACACTGTAGAACCACTCAGAGAGGTATTCATCTACAGGACTGAGACACTGTAGAACCACTCAGAGAGGTATTCATCTACAGGACTGGGTGGGTATTATTACTCTGTTCTGAGTAGAAATGGATATAAACAGTGATTAAAACACAAAAACAGCGAGGTTAGTGCCCAGATTCTGACACTTATCTCCAAGAAGATAATTCCCATTTATAGTTATTTTGATACTACACGCAAGTGGTTCTTCGTTTGTCCCCATAGGAAAACCCTTTTTTTGTTTCAGGTAGAACCCTTGGGTGGTGAAAACTGTTCTACTTAGAACTTTTTAGTGGTGAAAGGGTTCCACTTGTAACAAAAAATCTTTATTTTCAGAGGGTTCTCCTACGAAGATAATTGAAGAACCGTTATGGTTCTAGGTAGCGCCTTCTTTTAGTGTAGTCTGAGCTTAATTTATAGAACATGACTTTTCCTGTTGATTCTTCTGCTCCAAGTCTTTCTCTAGTTCAGAGTTCTTCTGCTTCATGTCTTCATAAGTTTTCTCTAGCTCAGAGTTCTTCTGCTTCAAGTCTTCAGAAGTTTTCTCTAGTTCAGAGTTCTTTTGTTTTAAGTCTTCAGAAGTGTTCTCTAGCTCAGAGTTATTCTGCGTTAAGTCTTCAGAAGTGTTCTCTAGCTCAGAGTTCTTCTGCTTCAAGTCCTTAGAAGTTTTCTTTAATTCAGAGTTCTCCTGCTTCAAGTCTATATCGATGTTTCTGTTCTGTTGCTCTAGCTCATATATCCTCCTCAATAGTTTGTCAGAATTCTCCTCAGCAGAATCTTCTTCCACTTTAATAACTTGCATCTTCATCTTTTTACAGAAGCTCCCCCGTTCCTCCTCCTCCTCCTCCTCAGTGTCACTTTCCTAAGCATGACACACACAGTTCACAGTTTAGTTTCTCTAACTGAAATACAAAGAAATTGTTTATCAAATAGGAGTATTTATCAAATTGGGGTATTGTCAATGGCATTCAGGAACGTTAAATAACAGAAAATTACCTCGAGTTATCTTTGTCTTTCCAGCATTGCCATGGTGGCCTTTGTGTCCCCCCTTCTCCAGTGACCTCGACCAGGATGTGTTTTTGCATTGTTGGGACGGTGTAGTGTCGCCTGACGTGGCTCTCACAGGAGGAAGCAGTGTAGCTCAAACAGTCTAATGTCTCTTCAAGCCTCTGGGCTGGTTAGATATCAGTCAGACAGTCTAATGTCTCTTCAAGCCTCTGGGCTGGTTAGATATCAGTCAGACAGTCTAATGTCTCTTCAAGCCTCTGGGCTGGTTAGATATCAGTCAGACAGTCTAATGTCTCTTCAAGCCTCTGGGCTGGTTAGATATCAATCAGAGAGTCTAATGTCTCTACAAGCCTCTGGGCTGGTTAGATATCAGTCAGACAGTCTAATGTCTCTTCAAGCCTCTGGGCTGGTTAGATATCAGTCAGACAGTCTAATGTCTCTTCAAGCCTCTGGGCTGGTTAGATATCAGTCAGACAGTCTAATGTCTCTTCAAGCCTCTGGGCTGGTTAGATATCAGTCAGACAGTCTAATGTCTCTTCAAGCCTCTGGGCTGGTTAGATATCAGTCAGACAGTCTAATGTCTCTTCAAGCCTCTGGGCTGGTTAGATATCAGTCAGACAGTCTAATGTCTCTTCAAGCCTCTGGGCTGGTTAGATATCAGTCAGACAGTCTAATGTATCTTCAAGCCTCTGGGCTGGTTAGATATCAGTCAGACAGTCTAATGTCTCTTTAAGCCTCTGGGCTGGTTAGATATCAGTCAGACAGTGTAATGTCGCTTCAAGCCTCTGGGCTGGTTAGATATCAGTCAGACAGTCTAATGTCTCTTCAAGCCTCTGGGCTGGTTAGATATCAGTCAGACAGTCTAATGTCTCTTCAAGCCTCTGGGCTGGTTAGATATCAGTCAGACAGTCTAATGTCTCTTCAAGCCTCTGAGCTGGTTAGATATCAGTCAGACAGTCTAATGTCTCTTCAAGCCTCTGGGCTGGTTAGATATCAGTCAGACAGTCTAATGTCTCTTCAAGCCTCTGGGCTGGTTAGATATCAGTCAGAAAGTCTAATGTCTCTTCAAGCCTCTTGGATGGTTAGATATCAGTCAGAAAGTCTAATGTCTCTTCAAGCCTCTTGGATGGTTAGATATCAGTCAGATAGTCTAATGTATCTTCAAGCCTCTGGGCTGGTTAGATATCAGTCAGACAGTCTTATGTCTCTTCAAGCCTCTGTGCTGGATATATATCAGTCAGGAGGAGGCAGTGCAGGTCATACAGTCTAATGTCTCTTCATGCCTCTGGGCTGGTTAGATATCAGCCAGACTGTCTCTTTAAGCCTCTGGGCTGGTTAGATATCAGTCAGACAGTCCAATGTCTCTTCAAGCCTCTGAGCTGGTTAGATATCAGTCAGACAGTCTAATGTCTCTTCAAGCCTCTGGGCTGGTTAGATATCAGTCAGACAGTCTAATGTCTCTTCAAGCCTCTGGGCTGGTTAGATATCAGTCAGACAGTCTAATGTCTCTTCAAGCCTCTGAGCTGGTTAGATATCAGTCAGACAGTCTAATGTCTCTTCAAGTCTCTGGGCTGGTTCGATATCAGTCAGACAGTCTAATGTCTCTTCAAGTCTCTGGGCTGGTTAGATATCAGTCAGACAGTCTAATGTCTCTTCAAGCCTCTGGGCTGGTTAGATATCAGTCAGACAGTCTAATGTCTCTTCAAGCCTCTGGGCTCGTTAGATATCAGTCAGGAGGAGGCAGTGCAGGTCAGACAGTCTAATGTCTCTTCAAGCCTCTGGGCTGGTTAGATATCAGTCAGACAGTCTAATGTCTCTTCAAGCCTCTGGGCTGGTTAGATATCAGTCAGACAGTGTAATGTCGCTTCAAGCCTCTGGGCTGGTTAGATATCAGTCAGACAGTCTAATGTCTCTTCAAGCCTCTGGGCTGGTTAGATATCAGTCAGACAGTCTAATGTCTCTTCAAGCCTCTGGGCTGGTTAGATATCAGTCAGACAGTCTAATGTCTCTTCAAGCCTCTGGGCTGGTTAGATATCAGTTAGACAGTCTAATGTCTCTTCAAGCCTCTGGGCTGGTTAGATATCAGTCAGGAGGAGGCAGTGCAGGTCAGACAGTCTGGTCAGTCAGTAACGCAATCTAGTGGAAACAGACATTAAACATTTATATTATGGCTGTACACTATTGGCTGGTTTCCCATAAAACTGATTAAGCCTTGTCCTATAAAGTAGAAACAATGTTGATTCAACCAGTTCATGTCCTTTGGGAACTGTCAAATCGCAAGAATTTCCATCGGTGTCCGTGTTGCTGAATCCGCTTGTTTTTAGTGAGTGCATACATTTGTCATACTCCGCTTGTAGGCTACTTGACTGTTTGTTTGTTTACCTATCATGTGGCAAAGTCACTATCGACCATATCAACGGCGATGGTTGGCTATAGCTACAGTATATATATTTGGGAGCAGGATAACGTTCAGTGGTTGGCTATAGCTACAGTATATATATTTGGGAGCAGGATAACGTTCAGTGGTTGGCTATAGCCACAGTATATATATATATATATATATATATATATATATATATATATATATATATATATATATATATATATATATATATATATATATATAAATATATATATATATATATAAATATATATTTGGGAGCAGGATAACGTTCAGTGTTGGCTATAGCTACAGTATATATATTTGGGAGCTGGATAATGTTCAGTGGTTGGCCATAGCCACAGTATATATATTTGGGAGCAGGATAACGTTCAGTGGTTGGCTGTAGCTACTGTATATATATATATATATATATATATATATATATATATATATATATATATATATATATATATATAATATATATATATATAAATATATATTTGGGAGCAGGATAATGTCCAGTGGTTGGCTATAGCTACAGTATATATATTTGAGAGCAGGATATCGTTCAGTGGTTGGCTATAGCTACAGTATATATATATGGGAGCAGGATAATGTTCAGGGATTGGTTAAAGCTACAGTATATATATTTGGGAGCAGGATAACGTCCAGTGGTTGGCTATAGCTACAGTATATATATTTGGGAGCAGGATAACGTTCAGTGGTTGGCTATAGCTACAGTATAAATATTTGGGAGCAGGATAACGTTCAGTGGTTTGCTGTAGCTACAGTATATATATTTGGGAGCAGGATAACGTTCAGTGGTTGGCTGTAGCTACAGTATATATATATATATATATATATATATATATATATATATATATATATATATATATATTTGGGAGCAGGATAACGTTCAGTGGTTGGCTATAGCTACAGTATATATATATATTTGGGAGCAGGATAACGTTCAGTGGTTGGCTGTAGCTACAGTATATATATATATTTGGGAGCAGGATAACGTCCAGTGGTTGGCTATAGCTACAGTATATATATTTTGGGGCAGGATAACGTTCAGTGGTTGGCTGTAGCTACAGTATATATATATATTTGGGAGCAGGATAACGTCCAGTGGTTGGCTATAGCTACAGTATATATATTTTGGGCTAGGATAACGTTCAGTGGTTGGCTGTAGCTACAGTATATATATATTTGGGAGCAGGATAACAGTCAATGGTTGGCTATAGCTACAGTATATATATATATTTGGGAGCAGGATAACGTCCAGTGGTTGGCTATAGCTACAGTATAAATATTTGGGAGCAGGATAACAGTCAATGGTTGGCTATAGCTACAGTATATATATATATTTGGGAGCAGGATAACGTCCAGTGGTTGGCTATAGCTACAGTATAAATATTTGGGAGCAGGATAACGTTCAGTGGTTTGCTTTAGCTACAGTATATATATATGGGATCAGGATAACGTTCAGTGGTTGGCTGTAGCTACAGTATATATATTTGGGGGCAGGATAACTTTCAGTGGTTGGCTATAGCTACAGTACATATATATTGGAGCAGGATAACGTCCAGTGGTTGGCTGTAGCTACAGTACTTATATTTGGGAGCAGGATAACGTCCAGTGGTTGGCTGTAGCTACAGAATATATATATTTGGGAGCAGGATAACGTCCAGTGGTTGGCTGTAGCTACAGTATATATATTTGGGAGCAGGATAACGTCCAGTTTTTGGCTATAGCTACAGTATATATGTTTGGGAGCAAGATAACGTCCAGTGGTTGGCTATAGCTACAGTATATATATTTGGGAGCAGGATGACGTCCAGTGGTTGGCTATAGCTACAGTATATATATATATTTGGGAGCAGGATAACGTCCAGTGGTTTGCTATAGCTACAGTATATATATTTCGGAGCAGGATAACGTCCAGTGGTTGGCTATAGCTACAGTATATATATTTGGGAGCAGGATAACGTTCAGTGGTTGGTTAAAGCTACAGTATATATATTTGGGAGCAGGATAACGTCCAGTGGTTGGCTATAGCTACAGTATATATATTTCGGAGCAGGATAACGTCCAGTGGTTGGCTATAGCTACAGTATATATATTTGGGAGCAGGATAACGTTCAGTGGTTGGCTGTATGTCACACCCTGGCTCTGGGACTCTATATGTTGAGCCAGGGTGTGTATATTCTATGTGTTGTGTTTCTATGTATATTCTAATTATTGTATTTCTGTGTTGGCCAGAGTGGTTCCCAATCAGAGGCAACGAGTGTCAGCTGTTGCTGGTTGTCTCTGATTGGGAGCCATATTTATAGAGGCTGTTTTCCCACAATAGTTGTGGGATCTTGTTCCAGTTGGTTTTGTATTAGTACCGTGGACTTCACGTATCGTTTGTTGTTTTGTTTATTCGTGTGTGCACTTAATAAAATATGATGTACGAATCTCACGCTGTGCCTTGGTCCACTCCCTTCGACGATCGTGACACTGTAGCTACAGTATATACAGTGGGGAAAAAAGTATTTAGTCAGCCACCAATTGTGCAAGTTCTCGCACTTAAAAAGATGAGAGAGGCCTGTAATTTTCATCATAGGTACACGTCAACTATGACAGACAAATTGAGGGAAAAAAATCCAGAAAATCACATTGTAGGATTTGTAATGAATTTATTTGCAAATTATGGTGGAAAATAAGTATTTGGTCACCTACAAACAAGCAAGATTTTTGGCTCTCACAGACCTGTAACTTCTTCTTTAAGAGGCTCCTCTGTCCTCCACTCGTTACCTGTATTAATGGCACCTGTTTGAACTTGTTATCAGTATAAAAGACACCTGTCCACAACCTCAAACAGTCACACTCCAAACTCCACTATGGCCAAGACCAAAGAGCTGTCAAAGGACACCAGAAACAAAATTGTAGACCTGCACCAGGCTGGGAAGACTGAATCTGCAATAGGTAAGCAGCTTGGTTTGAAGAAATCAACTGTGGGAGCAATTATTAGGAAATGGAAGACATACAAGACCACTGATAATCTCCCTCGATCTGGGGCTCCACGCAAGATCTCACCCCGTGGGGTCAAAATGATCACAAGAACGGTGAGCAAAAATCCCAGAACCACACGGGGGGACCTAGTGAATGACCTGCAGAGAGCTGGGACCAAAGTAACAAAGCCTACCATCAGTAACACACTACGCCGCCAGGGACTCAAATCCTGCAGTGCTAGACGTGTCCCCCTGCTTAAGCCAGTACATGTCCAGGCCCGTCTTAAGTTTGCTAGAGTGCATCCAGAAGAGGATTGGAGAATGTCATATGGTCAGATGAAACCAAAATATAACTTTTTGGTAAAAACTCAACTCGTCGTGTTTGGAGGACAAAGAATGCTGAGTTGCATCCAAAGAACACCATACCTACTGTGAAGCATGGGAGTGAAAACATCATACTTTGGGGCTGTTTTTCTGCAAAGGGACCAGGACGACTGATCCGTGTAAAGGAAAGAATGAATGGGGCCATGTATCGTGAGATTTTGAGTGAAAACCTCCTTCCATCAGCAAGGGCATTGAAGATGAAACGTGGCTGGGTCTTTCAGCATGACAATGATCCCAAACACACCGCCCGGGCAACGAAGGAATGGCTTCGTAAGAAGCATTTCAAGGTCCTGGAGTCTCCAGATCTCAACCCCATAGAAAATCTTTGGAGGGAGTTGAAAGTCTGTGTTGCCCAGCGACAGCCCCAAAACATCACTGCTCTAGAGGAGATCTGCATGGAGGAATGGGCCAAAATACCAGCAACAGTGTGTGAAAACCTTGTGAAGACTTACAGAAAACGTTTGACCTGTGTCATTGCCAACAAAGGGTATATAACAAAGTATTGAGAAACTTTTGTTATTGACCAAATACTTATTTTCCATCATAATTTGCAAATAAATTCATTAAAAATCCTACAATGTGATTTTCTGGATTTTTTTCCCACATTTTGTCTGTCATAGTTGACGTGTACCTATGATGAAAATTACAGGCCTCTCTCATCTTTTTTAAGTGGGAGAACTTGCACAGTTGGTGGCTGACTAAATACTTTTTTTCCCCCCACTGTATATATATATATTTGGGAGCAGGATAACATCCAGTGGTTGGCTGTAGCTACAGTATATATATTTGGGAGCAGGATAACGTCCAGTGGTTGGCTATAGCTACAGTATATATATTTGGGGGCAGGATAACGTTTAGTGGTTGGCTATAGCTACAGTATATATATTTGGGAGCAGGATAATGTTCAGTGGTTGGCTATAGCTACAGTATATATATATTTGGGAGCAGGAAAACGTTCAGTGGTTGTCTATAGCTACAGTATATACATTTGGGAGCAGGATAACGTTCAGTGGTTGGCTATAGCTACGGTATATATATTTGGGGGCAGGATAACGTTCAGTGGTTGGCTATAGCTACAGTATATATATTTGGGAGCAGGATAACGTTCAGTGGTTGGCTATAGCTACAGTATATATATTTGGGAGCAGGATAACGTCCAGTGGTTGGCTGTAGCTACAGTATATATATTTGGGAGCAGGATATCGTTCAGTGGTTGGCTATATCTACAGTATATATATTTGGGAGCAGGATAACGTCCAGTGGTTGGCTATAGCTACAGTATATATATTTGGGAGCAGGATAACGTCCAGTGGTTGGCTGTAGCTACAGTATATATATATATTTGGGAGCAGGATAACGTCCAGTGGTTGGCTATAGTTACAGTATATATATTTAGGGGCAGGATAACGTCCAGTGGTTGGCTGTAGCTACAGTATATATATTGGGAGCAGGATAACATCCAGTGGTTGGCTATAGCTACAGTATATATATTTGGGAGCAGGATAACGTCCAGTGGTTGGCTATAGCTACAGTATATATATTTGGGAGCAGGATAGCGTCCAGTGGTTGGCTGTAGCTACAGTATATATATATTTGGGAGCAGGATAACGTCCAGTGGTTGGCTATAGTTACAGTATATATATTTAGGGGCAGGATAACGTCCAGTGGTTGGCTGTAGCTACAGTATATATATTGGGAGCAGGATAACATCCAGTGGTTGGCTATAGCTACAGTATATATATATTTGGGAGCAGGATAACGTCCAGTGGTTGGCTATAGCTACAGTATATATATTTGGGAGCAGGATAACGTCCAGTGGTTGGCTGTAGCTACAGTATATATCTATATATATATTTGGGAGCAGGGTAACGTCCAGTGGTTGGCTGTAGCTACAGTATATATATTTGGGAGCAGGATAACGTCCAGTGGTTGGCTGTAGATACAGTATATATATTAACGTCCAGTGGGACATTTCCCTTTTCCCTTAATATTGGATATGTTTTCAGCTCCTGTGAAAAGTTTGGATGTGCGTAAAACCCTCTATAGTCTACGTTGTCTTACATGCTGACTAGACTGGGTGAATTTGAATTTGTCCATCCACACCATACTTCTTCTCCTTCTTCTTCTATGCCTATCTTTCTCTGTCTGTCTGTCTGTCTCCCTGTCTGTCTCCCTGCCTGCCTGCCTGCCTGCCTGCCTGCCTGCCTGCCTGCCTGTCTGTCTGTCTGTCTGTCTGTCTGCCTGTCTGCCTGTCTGCCTGCCTGCCTGCCTGCCTGCCTGTCTGCCTGTCTGCCTGTCTGCCTGTCTGCCTGCCTGTCTGTCTGTCTGTCTCTGCCTGTCTGCCTGTCTGTCTGTCTGCCATTTGGGACACGGAAAGACATGAGACTAGGTTGCCTTTTTTGGAAGAGTTCTGATCTAAACGTAAATCTGAGACCTGGGTCATTTTTAGTGGTGAGAAACGTTAAGAAACAGAGATAATAATATAATACTAATATACCATTTAGCAGACGCTTTTATCCAAAGCGACTTACAGTCATGTGTGCATACATTTTTACATATGGGTGGTCCCGGGGACCGAACCCACTACCCTGGCATTACAAGCGCCGCGCTCTGCCAATTGAGCTACCTGAATTACCTGAATTACCTGAATTAGAAGATATATTTTAATTTCCAGTTGGAAAGCCCTTGTTCTAAAGTACACTAGTCTCCACACTAACATCTCCAGTGACTCCTCCCTCCTGTTCCTAGTCTCCACACTAGCATCTCCAGTGACTCCTCCCTCCTGTTCCTAGTCTCCACACTAGCATCTCCAGTGACTCCTCCCTCCTGTTCCTAGTCTCCACACTAGCATCTCCAGTGACTCCTCCCTCCTGTTCCTAGTCTCCACACTAGCATCTCCAGTGACTCCTCCCTCCTGTTCCTAGTTTCCACACTACAATCTCCATTGACTCCTCCCTCCTGTTCCTAGTCTCCACGCTAGCATCTCCAGTGACTCCTCCCTCCTGTTCCTAGTCTCCACACTAGCATCTCCAGTGACTCCTCCCTCCTGTACCTAGTCTCCACACTAGCATCTCCAGTGACTCCTCCCTCTTGTTCCTAGTCTCCACACTAGCATCTCCAGTGACTCCTCCCTCTTGTTCCTAGTCTCCACACTACCATCTCCAGTGACTCCTCCCTCCTGTTCTCAACACTTATTAATATGCTCTGACATCAGCTGTATTATACATCAGCTGTATTAGTCATCAGCTGTATTAGTCATCAGCTGTATTAGTCATCAGCTGTATTAGTCATCAGCATTATTAGTCATCAGCTGTATTAGTCATCAGCTGTATTATACATCAGCTGTATTAGTCATCAGCTCGGGCGGCAGGTAGTTTAGTGGTTAAGAGCGTTGTGCCAGTAACCGAAAGGTCGCTGGTTCTAATCCCCGAGCCGACTAGGTGAAAAATCTGTCGATGTGCCCTTGAGCAAGGCACTTAACCCTAATTGCTCCTGTTAGTCGCTCTGGATAAGAGCGTCTGCTAAATGACCATTTATTTATTTATTTATTTATATATCAGCTGTATTAGTCATCAGCTGTATTAGTCATCAGCTGTATTAGTCATCAGCTGTATTAGTCATCGGCTGTATTATACATCAGCTGTATTAGTCATCAGCTGTATTAGTCATCAGCTGTATTATACATCAGCTGTATTAGTCATCAGCTGTATTAGTCATCAGCTGTATTATACATCAGCTGTATTATAGATCAGCTGTATTAGTCATCAGCTGTATTAGTCATCAGCTGTATTATACATCAGCTGTATTAGTCATCAGCTGTATTAGTCATCAGCTGTATTAGTCATCAGCTGTATTATACATCAGCTGTATTAGTCATCAGCTGTATTATACATCAGCTGTTTTAGTCATCAGCTGTATTAGTCATCAGCTGTATTAGTCATCAGCTGTATTAGTCATCGGCTGTATTATACATCAGCTGTATTAGTCATCAGCTGTATTAGTCATCAGCTGTATTATACATCAGCTGTATTAGTCATCAGCTGTATTAGTCATCAGCTGTATTAAACATCAGCTGTATTATACATCAGCTGTATTAGTCATCAGCTGTATTAGTCATCAGCTGTATTATACATCAGCTGTATTATACATCAGCTGTATTAGTCATCAGCTGTATTATACATCAGCTGTATTAGTCATCAGCTGTATTAGTCATCAGCTGTATTATACATCAGCTGTATTAGTCATCAGCCTTATTAGTCATCAGCTGTATTCGTCATCAGCTGTATTATACATCAGCTGTATTAGTCATCAGCTGTATTAGTCATCAGCTGTATTATACATCAGCTGTATTAGTCATCAGATGTATTAGTCATCAGCTGTATTATACATCAGCTGTATTAGTCAACAGCTGTATTATACATCAGCTGTATTATACATCAGCTGTATTAGTCACCAGCTGTATTATACATCAGCTGTATTAGTCATCAGCTATATTATGCATCAGCTGTATTATTCATCAGCTGTAATAGTCATCAGCTGTATTAGTCATCAGCTGTATTAGTCATCAGCTGTATTAGACATCAGCTGTATTAGTCATCAGCTGTATTATACATCAGCTGTATTAGTCATCAGCTGTGTTAGTCATCAGCTGAATTAGTCATCGGCTGTATTATACATCAGCTGTAATATACATCAGCTGTATTAGTCATCAGCTGTATTAGTCATCAGCTGTATTTTACATCAGCTGTATTATACATCAGCTGTATTATACATCAGCTGTATTAGTCATCAGCTGTATTAGTCAACAGCTGTATTAGTCATCGGCTGTAATATACATCAGCTGTATTATACATCAGCTGTATTAGTTATCAGCTGTATTATACATCAGCTGTATTAGTCATCAGCTGTATTAGTCATCAGCTGTATTATACATCAGATGTATTAGTCATCAGCTGTATTAGTCATCAGCTGTATTAGTCATCAGCTGTATTAGTCATCGGCTGTGTTACACATCAGCTGTATTATACATCAGCTGTATTATACATCAGCTGTATTAGTCACCAGCTGTATTAGTCATCAGCTGTATTATTAATCAGCTGTAATAGTCATCAGCTGTATTAGTCATCAGCTGTATTAGTCATCAGCTGTATTATACATCAGCTGTATTAGTCATCAGCTGTATTTTACATCAGCTGTATTATACATCAGCTGTATTAGTCATCAGCTGTATTATACACCAGCTGTATTAGTCATCAGCTGTATTATACATCAGTTGTATTATACATCAGCTGTATTAGTCATCAGCTGTATTATACATCAGCTGTATTAGTCATCAGCTGTATTATACATCAGCTGTATTATTCATCAGCTGTATTAGTCATCAGCTGTATTAGTCATCAGCTGTATTATACATCAGCTGTATTAGTCATCAGCTGTATTATACATCAGCTGTATTATTCATCAGCTGTATTATTCATCAGCTGTATTATACATCAGCTGTATTATACATCAGCTGTAATAGTCACCATCTGTATTATACATCAGCTGTATTAGTCATCAGCTGTATTATACATCAGCTGTATTAGTCATCAGCTGTATTAGTCATCAGCTGTATTAGTCATCAGCTGTATTAGACATCAGCTGTATTAGTCATCAGCTGTATTATACATCAGCTGTATTATACATCAGCTGTATTAGTCACCAGCTGTATTAGTCATCAGCTGTATTAGTCATCGGCTGTATTATACATCAGCTGTATTATACATCAGCTGTATTAGTCATCAGCTGTATTAGTCATCAGCTGTATTAGACATCAGCTGTATTAGTCATCAGCTGTATTATACATCAGCTGTATTAGTCACCAGCTGTATTAGTCATCAGCTGTATTAGTCATCGGCTGTATTATACATCAGCTGTATTATACATCAGCTGTATTAGTCATCAGCTGTATTAGTCATCAGCTGTATTATACATCAGCTGTATTAGTCATCAGCTGTATTATACATCAGCTGTATTATTCATCAGCTGTATTAGTCATCAGCTGTATTATACATCAGCTGTATTATTCATCAGCTGTATTAGTCATCAGCTGTATTAGTCATCAGCTGTATTAGTCATCGGCTGTATTATTCATCAGCTGTATTAGTCATCAGCTGTATTAGTCATCAGCTGTATTAGTCATCAGCTGTATTAGACATCAGCTGTGTTATACATCAGCTGTATTAGTCATCAGCTGTATTAGTCATCAGCTGTATTAGTCATCAGCTGTATTAGTCATCAGCTGTATTATACATCAGCTGTATTATACATCAGCTGTATTAGTCATCAGCTGTATTATACATCAGCTGTATTATACATCAGCTGTATTAGTCATCAGCTGTATTAGTCATCAGCTGTATTAGACATCAGCTGTATTATACATCAGCTGTATTAGTCATCAGCTGTATTAGTCATCAGCTGTATTAGTCATCAGCTGTATTAGTCATCAGCTGTGTTAGACATCAGCTGTATTATACATCAGCTGTATTAGTCATCAGCTGTATTAGTCATCAGCTGTATTAGTCATCAGCTGTATTATACATCAGCTGTATTAGTCATCAGCTCTGTTGGTCATCAGCTGTATTAGTCATCAGCTGTATTAGACATCAGCTGTATTATACATCAGCTGTGTTATACATCAGCTGTATTAGTCATCAGCTGTATTAGTCATCAGCTGTATTAGTCATCAGCTGTATTAGTCATCAGCTGTATTATACATCAGCTGTATTATACATCAGCTGTATTAGTCATCAGCTGTATTATACATCAGCTGTATTATACATCAGCTGTATTAGTCATCAGCTGTATTAGTCATCAGCTGTATTAGACATCAGCTGTATTATACATCAGCTGTATTAGTCATCAGCTGTATTAGTCATCAGCTGTATTAGTCATCAGCTGTATTAGTCATCAGCTGTATTAGTCATCAGCTGTATTATACATCAGCTGTATTTTACATCAGCTGTATTAGTCATCAGCTGTATTAGTCATCAGCTGTGTTAGACATCAGCTGTATTATACATCAGCTGTATTAGTCATCAGCTGTATTAGTCATCAGCTGTATTAGTCATCAGCTGTATTATACATCAGCTGTATTTGTCATCAGCTGTATTAGACATCAGCTGTATTATACATCAGCTGTGCAGCCTCACAGCTGATGTCAGAGAATATGAACAAGACTTTAGCTTTCCTCTTTGCTAACAGCAGGAATGTTTGTGTGTGTGTGTGTGTGTGTGTGTGTGCGTGTGGGTGGGTGTGTGAAACGTGACATTGTCGTTGTCTCTGGGCATTAGGCCAAACACGGCTGTGAATCATCAATCACTCCAACAATGTACACAACCACACACTAACACATGAGGCAGAGTAGACAGGGTGTGTGTGTGTGTCTCTGTTGTGTGTCTGTCTCTGTGTGTGTATGTGAGTGTGTCCGTGTGCGTGTTGCTTTGTGTGTGTATCACATACTGTGGATGCATTTGCACGACTGCATTCAACAGCATTAGATCGTCAACAGGCAGTTGGTTTAGATACGTTTCAAATTCTCCACGTGGCTCAAACTATGCTATATATACACAAGTATGTGGACACCTCTTCAAATGAGTGGATTCTGCTATTTCAGCCACACCCGCTGCTGACAGGTGTATAAAATTGAGCACACAGCCATGCAATCTCCATAGACAAACATTTGCAGTAGAATGGCCTTACTGAAGTGCTCGGTGACTTTCAATGTGCCACCGTCACAGGATGCCACCTTTCCAGTCAGTTCATCAAATTTCTGCCCTGCTAGAGCTGCCCCGGTCAACTGTAAGTGCTGTTATTGTGAAATGGAAACGTCTAGGAGCAACAACGGCTCAGCCGCAAAGTTGTAGGCCACACAAGCTCACAGAACGGGACCGCCGAGTGCTGAAGAGCAACACTCACTACAGAGGTCCAAACTGCCTCTGGAAGCAACGTCAGCACAATAAATGTTCGTCGGGAGCTTCATGAAATGGGTTTCCATGGCCGAGCAGACGCACACAAGCCTAAGATCACCATGCGCAATGCCAAGCATTGGCTGGAGTTTTTTATTCATTTTTATTTAACCTTTATTTAACTAGGCAAGTCAGTTAAGAACAAATTCTTATTTACAATGACAGCCTACACCGGCCAAACCCGGACAACGCTGGGCCAATTGTGCGCCGCCCTATGGGACTCCCAATCACGGCCGGTTGTGATACAGCCTGGAATCAAACCAGGGGGTCTGTAGTGACGCCTCAAGCACTGAGATGCAGTGCCTTAGACCGCTGCGCCACTCGGGAGTGGTGTAAAGTTTGCCGCCATTAGACTCTGGTGCAGTGGAAACGCGTCCTATGGAGTGATGAATCACGCTTCACCATCTGGCAGTCCAATGGACGAATCTGGGTTTGGCAGATGCCAGGACGCATAGTGCCAACTGTAAAGTTTGGTGGAGGAGGAAAAATGATCTGGGGCTGTTTTTCATGGTTCGGGCCCTTTAGCTCCAGCGAAGGGAAATCTTAACGCTACAGCATACAATGACATTCTAGACGATTCTGTGCTTCCAACTTTGTGGCAACAGTTTGGGAAGGCCCTTTCCTGTTTCAGCATGACAATACCGCAGTTCACAAAGCGAGGTCCATACAGAAATGGTTTGTCGAGATCGGTGTGGAAGAACTTGACTGGCCTGCACAGAGCCCTGACCTCAACCCCATTGAACAATTTAAGGATGAATTGGAATGCTGACTGCGAGCCAGGCCTAATCGCTCAACATCAGTGCCCGACCTCACTAATGCTCTTGTGGCTGAATGGAAGCAAGTCCCCACAGCAATGTTCCAACATCTAGTGGAAAGCCTTCCCAGAAGAGTGGATGCTGTTATAGCAGCAAAGGGGGGACCAACTCCATATGAATGCCCATGATTTTTGTAATGAGAGGTTCGACGAGCAGGTGTCCACATACACAGTGTTGGTTAAGAAGTGAATGACTGGTACACAGTGTTGGTTAAGAAGTGAATGACTGGTACACAGTGTTGGATAAGAAGTGAATGACTGGTACACAGTGTTGGATAAGAAGTGAATGAATGGTACACAGTGTTGGATAAGAAGTGAATGAATGGTACACAGTGTTGGTTAAGAGGTGAATGAATGGTACACAGTGTTGGATAAGAAGTGAATGACTGGTACACAGTGTTGGTTAAGAAGTGAATGACTGGTACACAGTGTTGGTTAAGAAGTGAATGACTGGTACACAGTGTTGGATAAGAGGTGAATGGCTGGTACACAGTGTTGGTTAAGAGGTGAATGACTGGTACACAGTGTTGGATAAGAGGTGAATGGCTGGTACACACTGTTGGTTAAGAGGTGAATGACGCGTTACGTGATTGGAGTCACGTTAGTTAGAATGTTTTGGAGTTGACCCTTAGTGTGGGTGGAGAGCCTGGAATTCATTTTGGACACTATAGTGAGAGCTCTATAGTGTGTGTGTACCGGTGTCACTGTGTGTGTTCACGTACGTGTGTGTCTAAATTATTGACACACCTAGTTATAGCTTCAATTCATTGGTTAAATATTCAGTTCTTACATCTCCTCTCACCTCTGGGGATTACTGAAGAGGAGGAAGAGGAGGAGGAGGAGGAGGAGGAGGAGGATGAAGAAGAAGAGGAGGAAGATGAGGAAGAGGAAGAGGAGGAGGAATAAGAAATGGAGGAAGGGGGAGGAGAGGGGAGGAGGAGGAAAGAGGAAGAGGAGGAGGAGGAGGAGGAGAGGAAGAGAAGAAGAGGAGGAGGGGAGGAGAAGAGGAAGAGGAGGAGGAGGAGGACGAGGAGGAAGATGAGGCAGAAGTGGAGGAGGAGGAGGAGGAGGAGGAGGAGGAAGAAGAGGAGGAGGAGGAGGAGGAGGAAGAAGATGAAGAGGAAGAGGAAGAGGAGGAGGAGGTAGAAGTGGAGGAGAAGGAGGAGGATGAGGAAGAAGTGGAGGAGAAAGAAGAGGAGGAGGAGGAAGAAGATGAAGAGGAGGAAGAGAGGAGGAGGAAGAGAGGAGGAGGAGGAAGAAGAGGAGGAAGAGTGATAAAGATGTTTTAGTAAACTATTGAATAACCAAAGTTAGATCACAGACGTGACAAATATATAGTGAGGATTCTCTGTTGCTAGGCAAGAACTTGAATGGTTCCTTTCACTGGGCTTGTGTATGTGTGAAGTGGGGATCTGACCTCGGGTCGAATTGCTCGCTCCTCCCTAATCCATGGCTGTCCTACCTTATCAGAGACTGAAACCAGACTGTTGCCTAATGCATCTCTCCTCAAACAAAGAGCGGCGCCAGAGTTGAACAGAGTTTAGACTAGTCATGAGTAATTACAACATGACGGGAGGGGAAGAAGAGGAGTGGGTTTGTGTACGTCTGAGAGATTGAGTGTGGACCTGTCATGTCCAACAATCAATCTTCAGGTCAAGCCCGGGTGAGCCGGGGAAGTGAACAGAGTTTAAAACTGAACATGATTGTTTTTGCATGACAAGGGTGTGATTGATTGTAATAATATTACTACTCTGCAGACCAAACTGTGTGTGTTGGTTTAATCTGTGAGTGTTTAAACTGATTTTACAGAGATAACAGTCTAATAGAGAGATCCAGACCCCAGAAGACCTTAGGAGATAACAGAGTCTAATAGAGAGTTGTCCTGACCTCAGAAGACCTTACAGAGATAACAGAGTCTAATAGAGAGGTCCTGACCCCAGAAGACCTTACAGAGATAACAACAGAGTCTAATAAAGAGGTCCTGACCCTAGAAGACCTTACAGAGATAACAACAGAGTCTAATAAAGAGGTCCTGACCCTAGAAGACCTTACAGAGATAACAACAGAGTCTAATTGAACCGGGTGGTGGAGGAGAGAAGGAGAGAGAGATTGAGAGAGATTGATTGAGGAGAGAG
>NW_025533495.1:782500-792500 GCF_020615455.1 Coregonus clupeaformis | reverse complement strand
GTGTGTGGTGTGTGTGTACTGTGTAGTGTGTGTGTGTGTGTGTGTGTGTGTGTGTGTGTAGTGTGTGTGTGTGTGTGTGTGTGTGTGTGTGTGTGTGTGTGTGTGTGTGTGTGTGTGTGTGTGTGTGTGTGTAGTGTGTGTGTGTGTGTGTGTGTGTGTGTGTGTGTGTGTGTGTGTGTGTGTGTGTGTGTGTGTGTGTGTGTAGTGTGTGTGTGTGTGTGTGTGTGTGTGTGTGTGTGTAGTGTGTGTTCAGGAGAGAAGGCCTTCTGTAAGGGTCTATCTATATGCCAGCGACTGCTTGACTATTCCACAGCCTCTCAGCTGCTGTACCCATTATTATGCAGATGGGGGATAAAAGGTCCACCCAAACGCTCTTCAGCCAAAGCTTCAACGAAAAAGGGGGGATCAGGTGCTCGACTGAGGGACTTGAAAATCCACCAATCAGACAATCCTGGAGAATAAAGGAAAGCAGAAGTTATTTCTGAGTGAATCTGATTTATTGACGAGAGAAACTAACAACAGGCTTTCAGTTTCAGCATGAATCACCTTCATCAGAGCCTTGGGGGTGGTGTTGTGCTGCACCATGGGGGTGGTGTTGTGCCGCACCATGGGGGTGGTGGGGGGGTGGTGTTGTGCCTCACCATGGGGGTGGTGTTGTGCAGCACCATGGGGGTGGTGGGGGTGGTGTTGTGCCTCACCATGGGGGTGGTGTTGTGCCGCACCATGGGGGTGGTGTTGTGCCGCACCATGGGGGTGGTGTTGTGCCGCACCATGGGGGTGGTGTTGTGCCGCACCATGGGGGTGGTGTTGTGCCGCACCATGGGGGTGGTGTTGTGCCGCACCATGGGGATGGTGTTGTGCCGCACCATGGGGGTGGTGTTGTTCTGCACCATGGGGGTGGTGTTGTGCCGCACCATGGGGGTGGTGTTGTGCTGCACCATGGGGGTGGTGTTGTGCCGCACCATGGGGGTGGTGTTGTGCTGCACCATGGGGGTGGTGTTGTTCTGTACCAGTGGTAATGAAGTTACTCCTAGACACTAATCTAAGGCCAATTTGACCTCCATACCTACATCTTAAAGGGGCAATCAGCAGTTGCTAAATCAATTTTTTTATCCATTAAATTAATATCTACCCATTGCTTCTTGAAAAATGTAACTTATGAATGCTGCATGAGCTTAGTTCCACTGTGGTTGTCACGAATACCGCCGAGGCTGCTCCTCCTCCTTGTTCGGGCAGGCTTTGGCGTTCGTCGTCCCCGGAGTACTAGCTGCCACCGTTTGATGTTTTCGATGTTTGTTTTGTCATGTCTAGTTAAGTGCACCTGTTTCGTATTCTGTCATGATTATGTCACCTATAAGTTTCCCTGTGTTATGTTTGGTAGTTGTGTGTTATTGTCCGCCTGTCGTTTGGTGTCGAGGTTCGGTACTTTTGTTTGTGGGTGTTTTTACGCATTTCGCGTAATAATTCGCCTCCGGTGTTTTCGAGGCCATTTATTTTGTATTTGTTCCAAGTATTTCAGTAAAGTCGTTTTGACTTATCCTCTGTGTCCTGCGCCTGACTTCACCACCGCATCCACATCAGTACCGTGACAGTGGTACCCCGTCAGAACCCAAAATCATTACTTATTTTATGCAAATGTTTGTAAACAACATAAACATCAACACTGTATAGCATCAAAACGTGGTTAAAACTATAATGTAGATATCGTGGATGGTCAGTCCTTGCATCCATAGCTCTGTCTATACATTGAGAGAGGATACATTTATCCAGCTCCATCCCTCAGCTTTTTACCGAAACGGGTGTGGAGTAGCTTTGTTATTGTTTCAATTGCTGATTGCCGCGTTAAGTTTGGGATTGAAGGGAAACTAGACTGACCTGGGTCTAATTTCTGGTTTAGACCAGCCAGATTGCTCAAGATTGATTTCTAAACTGGACGTCTGTCCATGTCATGAGGAAGTCAGGAAATGCCTTCAAAACCGACCACTAGGGGCAACAGTGAGCGTTATTACCGCCAAGTAGACTTGGGTTTTGCTAGGGTTATGTAATCCCATGACTCTGGATCAAAAGGTTGCGTGTTCAATCCCAGTTGCAGACACTCATTATTTTTTTAAATATTTTTTTACCCTACCCCAAACCTTAACCCTTAACCTTGACCCTTAACTTTTAAATTTGACGTTTGGAGCAACTTCTAAATTTGACGTTTGGAGCAACTTCGAAATTTGAAGTTTAGAGAAAAGTGCAAAAATGTCTAATTCTGCAATGAGACTGTGAGAGCTCATTGAGACACCTGGGTAGGAAGGCTCAGGAAGGCAAAGGGAATGTCTCAGATAAAAATGCTTTAGGCATTAATTCTGACTGGTTAAGGTAAGGGTTAAGGTTTTGGGATAGGTTTAAACTAGCACTGACATTGCTCGCGGCCTCGAAGCCATAGCTCGCGGCTTAACACCATAGCAAGCTGCGAACCTACTAGATAGAAAATAGGTGTTCACGTTTGCCCCTAGTGGACAGTATTGAAGGCATCTCCCGGCATCCTGGGGACCTGGACAAACGTTTAATACTGCAGTGGATCTGGTGTGACCTGGCTGCTCAACTAAAGAGGTCAGATGGTCTACATGGTATATATTTAGATCTAAACGTTTCATAACATCATACTGCCCTAGCAGGGAAGAGAGGAAGAGGAGGGGGAGGAGGAGGAGGAGGAGGAAGATGAAGAATATTAGGAAGAGGAGGAAGAGGGGGAGGAGGAGGAGGAAGAGGAATAGGAAGAGGGGGGAGGAGGAGGAGGAGGAGGAGGAGGAGGAGGAGGAGGAGGAGGAGGAGGAGGAAGAGGAGGAGGAGGAGGAAGAAGAAAAGGGGGAGGCGGAGGGGAGGAGGAGGAGGAGGAGGAGGAGGAGGAGAGAGAGGGGGAGGAGGAGGAGGAGGAAGAAGAAGAGGGGGAGGAGGAGGGGGAGGAGGAGGAGGAGGAGGAATATTAGGAAGAAGAGGAAGAAGAGGAGGAGGAGGAGGAGGAGGAGGAGGAGGAAGATGAATAATTGTAGGAAGAGGAGGAAGAGGGGGAGGAGGAGGAGGAGGAAGAACATTAGGAAGAGGAGAAGAGGAGGAGGAGGAGGAGGCGGAGGAAGTTGAAGAATATTAGGAAGAGGAGGAAGAGGAGGAAGAGGAGGAGGAGGAAGAATATTAGGAAGAGGAGGAAGAGGAGGAGGAGGAGGAGGAGGAGGAGGAGGAGGAGGAGGATGGCTGACGATGGCTTTAACAGCTCATGGCAAAGGTTCCAGCCTTGTGTGTGTGTGTCTGTGTGTGTGTGTGTGTGTCTGTGTGTGTGTGTCTGTGTGTGTGTGTGTGTGTGTGTGTGTGTGGTCTGTGTGTGTGTGTGTGTGTCTGTGTGTGTGTGTCTGTGTGTGTGTGTGTGTGTGTGTGTGTGTGTCTGTGTGTGTGTGTGTGTGTGTGTGTGTATGTGTGTGTGTGTGTGTGTATGTGTGTGTGTGTGTGTGTGTGTTCTGTGTGTGTGTGTCTGTGTGTGTGTGTGTGTCTGTGTGTGTGTGTGTGTGTGTGTGTGTGTGTGTGTGTCTGTGTGTGTGTGTGTGTGTGTGTGTGTCTGTGTGTGTGTGTGTGTGTGTGTGTGTGTGTGTATGTGTGTGTGTGTGTGTGTGTGTGTGTGTGTGTGTGTGTGTGTGTGTGTGTGTGTGTGTAAGACATTAGCATTCTATAAAAGCCCCCAGGGTTCCTTCTCTGTCCAGTATAAATATAAACATATAAACATTTAAACACATAAACACACGTCAACACGTGGCACAGATGCTTGATGTCTGCAGGCTTGCAGTGAGGAGCCGGGTGGTGTGCATAGGCAGTGACTGGAGCAGAATGAACCGAGTGTAATGGTGAATGGAACGTGGTAACTTGAAAGCATAAAGCCAAAATGAAATTGCCCCCGAAAATGATTACATGATAAAACTAGAAAATTAATGTGTTGATATATGTACTTGTGATGATAGTTGGCCAATCCTGTGTTAACACAATATATTGTGATGATAGTTGGCCAAGCCTGTGTTAACACGATGTATTGTGATGATAGTTGGCCAAGCCTGTGTTAACACAATGTATTGTGATGATAGTTGGCCAAGCCTGTGTTAACACAATGTATTGTGATGATAGTCGGCCAAGCCTGTGTTAACACGATGTATTGTGATGATAGTCGGCCAAGCCTGTGTTAACACGATGTATTGTGATGATAGTCGGCCAATCCTACGTTAACACAATGTATTTTGATGATAGTTGGCCAATCCTACGTTAACACAATGTATTGTGATGATAGTTGGCCAAGCCTGTGTTAACACAATGTATTGTGATGATAGTTGGCCAAGCCTGTGTTAACACGATGTATTGTGATGATAGTTGGCCAACCCTATGTTAACACAATGTATTGTGATGATAGTTGGCCAAGCCTGTGTTAACACGATGTATTGTGATGATAGTTGGCCAAGCCTGTGTTAACACGATGTATTGTGATGATAGTCGGCCAAGCCTGTGTTAACACGATGTATTGTGATGATAGTCGGCCAAGCCTGTGTTAACACGATGTATTGTGATGATAGTCGGCCAAGCCTGTGTTAACACGATGTATTGTGATGATAGTCGGCCAAGCCTGTGTTAACACGATGTATTGTGATGATAGTCGGCCAAGTCTGTGTTAACACAATGTATTGTGATGATAGTCGGCCAAGCCTGTGTTAACACAATGTATTGTGATGATAGTTGGCCAATCCTACGTTAACACAATGTATTGTGATGATAGTTGGCTATTAGGCAGTACGCCTGTATGGCTGCAGGTACGGGTGTGGTTGGAGGCGTGGCCAGCCAATAAAGATGGAAGTCCCACCCAGTTGTTTACATTAATTAAAATGGTGGAAGCCCTCAAAGGCCCTGCCCATGATAATACGGGTTTTGGCCACTAGAGGCCTCTATCATTCTCTATGACATCACCGTGTTCCATTGGATTCTTTCTGTGTCCTTGGATTTGAACTTCCTTTCAAAGACTCAACGAGAGGTTCAAGGTAGGACTAAGGTTTCCATTGTGAAATTTGCTCTTTGGGTGATTCCTCACGAAGCTAGGAAAATAAAGAAGAACATGGCTTTTTGGGGGATTTTCATGACATGTGATCCCATAGAAGGGTCCTTTTGGAGGAAGGATTGTCGACATGTATTTGACGTTTGTATCTTAAAGCATATGTCACAGGTGTGACAATGAGCCTCCATTTCTTATCATGCATGCTTCTGCCTTTCTAATTAGTATGATTGATCCTGTAATTTCATTGGCTGACTGTCTCTGTGTTTGTTTGAGGGGGGTTGTTGTTGTTGTTAGGGGGTGGTATATTTTGTGAGGAACGTTCCAACTGGAATCTGTTCCAAAAAAAACATTGTAAATAACAACATTGCAAAGAAAAAAAAACGCATAAGAAGTTACATGGAATAATCCAGACAGTGGCTGAACGGGTCACTTTACATTTTCACTCACTACCTGTCCTGAACGTTTATCCCACGTGGTTTCATTCTCCCAACATGCTTGTTAGCGTAGCTTTGGACCAGCTACTCCACTGGTTCATCTCTGTTCCCTTGGCAGCATCAGTAGAACCATAGTGTAAAATGTCCCTTCAAATTAAGAGTCCCCATGCTCTTGACTCTGGACATTGGCTGGCCTAATGGTCTATAGTAAAACACAGTCAAACTCTCATTTGTATCTGTCTGATGCAGTTTTTATACACTGGCTGCCTTCAGTTATAGGTAGATTAATCCTTCACTTTACATTTTAATCATTTAGCAGACGCTCTTATCCAGAGCAACTTAGAGTTAGGGAGTGCATACATTATTATTATATTTTTTTCATACTGGCCCCCCGTGGGAATCGAACCCACAACCCTGGCATTGCAAACGCCAAGCTCTACCAACTGCCGGCCATTCCCTCCCCTGGGCCAATTGTGCGCCGCCCCATGGGTCTCCCGGTCGCAGCCAGCTACAACAGAGCCTGGATTCGAACCAGGATCTCTAGTGGCACAGCTAGCACTGCGATGCAGTGCCTTAGCCCACTGCGCCACTCGGTTGATCCAATATTATCACAAACAATGAAGAATACCAATGAAGGTTTTAGACAGATAAACCTCTACAACCTGATTGTACTAGTGAAGTGGTTGATGACTAGATGACTAGTTGAATCAGTAGATGTGCTGTCCTAGTGAAGTGGTTGATGACTAGATGGCTAGTTGAATCAGTAGATGTGCTGTCCTAGTGAAGTGGTTGATGACTAGATGACTAGTTGAATCAGTAGATGTGCTGTCCTAGTGAAGTGGTTGATGACTAGATGACTAGTTGAATCAGTAGATGTGCTGTCCTAGTGAAGTGGTTGATGACTAGATGACTAGTTGAATCAGTAGATGTGCTGTCCTAGTGAAGTGGTTGATGACTAGATGACTAGTTGAATCAGTAGATGTGCTGTCCTAGTGAAGTGGTTGATGACTAGATGACTAGTTGAATCAGTAGATGTGCTGTCCTAGTGAAGTGGTTGATGACTAGATGACTAGTTGAATCAGTAGATGTGCTGTCCTAGTGAAGTGGTTGATGACTAGATGACTAGTTGAATCAGTAGATGTGCATTCCTAGTGAAGTGGTTGATGACTAGATGACTAGTTGAATCAGTAGATGTGCTGTCCTAGTGAAGTGGTTGATGACTAGTTGAATCAGTAGATGTGCTGTCCTAGTGAAGTGGTTGATGACTAGATGACTAGTTGAATCAGTAGATGTGCTGTCCTAGTGAAGTGGTTGATGACTAGATGAATCAGTAGATGTGCTGTCCTAGTGAAGTGGTTGATGACTAGATGACTAGTTGAATCAGTAGATGTGCTGTCCCTAGTGAAGTGGTTGATGACTAGATGACTAGTTGAATCAGTAGATGTGCTGTCCTAGTGAAGTGGTTGATGACTAGTTGAATCAGTAGATGTGCTGTCCTAGTGAAGTGGTTGATGACTAGATGACTAGTTGAATCAGTAGATGTGCTGTCCTAGTGAAGTGGTTGATGACTAGATGGCTAGTTGAATCAGTAGATGTGCTGTCCTAGTGAAGTGGTTGATGACTAGATGAATCAGTAGATGTGCTGTCCTAGTGAAGTGGTTGATGACTAGATGACTAGTTGAATCAGTAGATGTGCTGTCCCTAGTGAAGTGGTTGATGACTAGATGACTAGTTGAATCAGTAGATGTGCTGTCCTAGTGAAGTGGTTGATGACTAGTTGAATCAGTAGATGTGCTGTCCTAGTGAAGTGGTTGATGACTAGATGACTAGTTGAATCAGTAGATGTGCTGTCCTAGTGAAGTGGTTGATGACTAGATGACTAGTTGAATCAGTAGATGTGCTGTCCTAGTGAAGTGGTTGATGACTAGTTGAATCAGTAGATGTGCTGTCCTAGTGAAGTGGTTGATGACTAGATGGCTAGTTGAATCAGTAGATGTGCTGTCCTAGTGAAGTGGTTGATGACTAGATGACTAGTTGAATCAGTAGATGTGCTGTCCTAGTGAAGTGGTTGATGACTAGATGACTAGTTGAATCAGTAGATGTGCTGTCCTAGTGAAGTGGTTGATGACTAGATGGCTAGTTGAATCAGTAGATGTGCTGTCCTAGTGAAGTGGTTGATGACTAGATGACTAGTTGAATCAGTAGATGTGCTGTCCTAGTGAAGTGGTTGATGACTAGATGACTAGTTGAATCAGTAGATGTGCTGTCCTAGTGAAGTGGTTGATGACTAGATGACTAGTTGAATCAGTAGATGTGCTGTCCTAGTGAAGTGGTTGATGACTAGATGACTAGTTGAATCAGTAGATGTGCTGTCCTAGTGAAGTGGTTGATGACTAGTTGAATCAGTAGATGTGCTGTCCAAGTGAAGTGGTTGATGGCTAGATGGCTAGTTGAATCAGTAGATGTGCTGTCCTAGTGAAGTGGTTGATGACTAGATGACTAGTTGAATCAGTAGATGTGCTGTCCTAGTGAAGTGGTTGATGACTAGATGACTAGTTGAATCAGTAGATGTGCTGTCCTAGTGAAGTGGTTGATGACTAGTTGAATCAGTAGATGTGCTGTCCTAGTGAAGTGGTTGATGACTAGATGGCTAGTTGAATCAGTAGATGTGCTGTCCTAGTGAAGTGGTTGATGACTAGATGACTAGTTGAATCAGTAGATGTGCTGTCCTAGTGAAGTGGTTGATGACTAGATGACTAGTTGAATCAGTAGATGTGCTGTCCTAGTGAAGTGGTTGATGACTAGATGGCTAGTTGAATCAGTAGATGTGCTGTCCTAGTGAAGTGGTTGATGACTAGATGACTAGTTGAATCAGTAGATGTGCTGTCCTAGTGAAGTGGTTGATGACTAGATGACTAGTTGAATCAGTAGATGTGCTGTCCTAGTGAAGTGGTTGATGACTAGATGACTAGTTGAATCAGTAGATGTGCTGTCCTAGTGAAGTGGTTGATGACTAGATGACTAGTTGAATCAGTAGATGTGCTGTCCTAGTGAAGTGGTTGATGACTAGTTGAATCAGTAGATGTGCTGTCCAAGTGAAGTGGTTGATGGCTAGATGGCTAGTTGAATCAGTAGATGTGCTGTCCTAGTGAAGTGGTTGATGACTAGATGACTAGTTGAATCAGTAGATGTGCTGTCCTAGTGAAGTGGTTGATGACTAGATGACTAGTTGAATCAGTAGATGTGCTGTCCTAGTGAAGTGGTTGATGACTAGATGACTAGTTGAATCAGTAGATGTGCATTCCTAGTGAAGTGGTTGATGACTAGATGACTAGTTGAATCAGTAGATGTGCTGTCCTAGTGAAGTGGTTGATGACTAGTTGAATCAGTAGATGTGCTGTCCTAGTGAAGTGGTTGATGACTAGATGACTAGTTGAATCAGTAGATGTGCTGTCCTAGTGAAGTGGTTGATGACTAGATGAATCAGTAGATGTGCTGTCCTAGTGAAGTGGTTGATGACTAGATGACTAGTTGAATCAGTAGATGTGCTGTCCCTAGTGAAGTGGTTGATGACTAGATGACTAGTTGAATCAGTAGATGTGCTGTCCTAGTGAAGTGGTTGATGACTAGTTGAATCAGTAGATGTGCTGTCCTAGTGAAGTGGTTGATGACTAGATGACTAGTTGAATCAGTAGATGTGCTGTCCTAGTGAAGTGGTTGATGACTAGATGGCTAGTTGAATCAGTAGATGTGCTGTCCTAGTGAAGTGGTTGATGACTAGATGAATCAGTAGATGTGCTGTCCTAGTGAAGTGGTTGATGACTAGATGACTAGTTGAATCAGTAGATGTGCTGTCCCTAGTGAAGTGGTTGATGACTAGATGACTAGTTGAATCAGTAGATGTGCTGTCCTAGTGAAGTGGTTGATGACTAGTTGAATCAGTAGATGTGCTGTCCTAGTGAAGTGGTTGATGACTAGATGACTAGTTGAATCAGTAGATGTGCTGTCCTAGTGAAGTGGTTGATGACTAGATGACTAGTTGAATCAGTAGATGTGCTGTCCTAGTGAAGTGGTTGATGACTAGTTGAATCAGTAGATGTGCTGTCCTAGTGAAGTGGTTGATGACTAGATGGCTAGTTGAATCAGTAGATGTGCTGTCCTAGTGAAGTGGTTGATGACTAGATGACTAGTTGAATCAGTAGATGTGCTGTCCTAGTGAAGTGGTTGATGACTAGATGACTAGTTGAATCAGTAGATGTGCTGTCCTAGTGAAGTGGTTGATGACTAGATGGCTAGTTGAATCAGTAGATGTGCTGTCCTAGTGAAGTGGTTGATGACTAGATGACTAGTTGAATCAGTAGATGTGCTGTCCTAGTGAAGTGGTTGATGACTAGATGACTAGTTGAATCAGTAGATGTGCTGTCCTAGTGAAGTGGTTGATGACTAGATGACTAGTTGAATCAGTAGATGTGCTGTCCTAGTGAAGTGGTTGATGACTAGA
>NW_025533495.1:752500-777500 GCF_020615455.1 Coregonus clupeaformis | reverse complement strand
ATTACTCATCTCATATTTATATACTGTATTCTATAATATTTTACTGTATCTTAGTCCATGCCGCTCTGTCATTGCTTGTCCATATATGTATATATTCTTAATTCCATTCCATACTTAGATTTGTGTGTATTGGGTATATGTTGTGAAATTGTTAGATATTACTGCACTGTCGGAGCTAGAAGCACAAGCATTTCGCTACACCCACTATAACATTTACATTTTAGTCATTTAGCAGACGCTCTTATCCAGAGCGACTTACAGTAGGCACATATATTATTTTATCAAACCCACAACCCTGGCGTTGCAAACGCCATGCTCTACCAACTGAGCTACATCCCCTGCCGGCCATTCCCTCCCCTACCCTGGACGACGCTGGGCCAATTGTGCACCGCCCCATGGGTCTCCCGGTCGCGGCCGGCTGCGACAGAGCCTGGATTCGAACCAGGATCTCTAGTGGCACAGCTAGCACTGCACTGCAGTGCCTTAGACCACTGCGCCACTCGGGAGACTACATCTGCTAAACACGTGTAAGTGACAAATAACATTTGATTTGATTTGATTTGGTGATACTGGAGACACCACCTGGTGATACTGGGGCCGGTGACAGTCACACACTCCAAGGTTAAAACCTCAAACGTAAACAAGGAAAAGTTCAGTGGATGACAGTAAAAGAGACTGGACTGAAGCTGACCACGACGCCTCTGAGGCATTCAGTAGACTATATGCACAAAACTCTCCTCCAACATCACAAGCAATGGGTGGCAAAAGAAACTGGACTGAACTTGATCACGACGCCTATGAGGCATTCATGCAAATGATGGCACAAAACCCGGCACCATCATCACAGGGTTTACCTCCTACTGAGTACAGGATCCCAACAGGGAGACCATGGTGCACCAAGGCTGCATTCTGCAAGCAACATCATTCAATCACAGCAACAGCCACTAACACTGAACTGAATGTTGTGACATCGTTAGAGCTCTGTTGTGAATGTTCCTAAACCATGCTTGATACTCCGGTTTTAAGATGCCGTTGCCCCTTTAAGAGCTCTGTTGTGAATGATCCTAAACCATGCTTGATACTCCGGTTTTAAGATGCCGTTGCCCCTTTAAGAGCTCTGTTGTGAATGATCCTAAACCATGCTTGATACTCCGGTTTTAAGATGCCGTTGCCCCTTTAAGAGCTCTGTTGTGAATGTTCCTAAACCATTTTTGATACTCCAGTTTTAAGATGCCGTTGCCCCTTTAAGAGCTCTGTTGTGAATGATCCTAAACCATGCTTGATACTCCAGTTGTAACTGCATTTTTAAAACAATGCATTAGCGCAATTGTAGGAGTATAGAAATAAACGTGATATCAATGGAAAGCTTGGATCCCCCTCTTTTTTTAACAAAGGTCAAAACTGCTTTCAAAAGTGATCGCATTAAGAGTGGTTGTCCGTTGACTGCTTGAATAAACGGCCCTACAAAGGCAAAGAGCATCAACTAGAAAACAGTCCAACTGAAGACAAAAAATACTTTAAAGTTGTTTTTGCTGTCCAGCCGAATATGTCGTAGGTAGATAAGTGTAAATGTACTGATGTATCATCTTATTATGACCACTGATCTGACCTATGACCCCTTAAATGCTGATACTGCACTCTGCCTTTGTATGACCTTAAACAGCTGTATGGGTCATGCAAAAGCAAAGTGCAGTATGTAGAAATCTAAATGTGTTTATCCAGCTTTCTTGTGGTTTTTAATGGTGTTGTGTAGTTGTGTTTTCATGTTTTGAATGTTGTATTGTAGCAACCCTCAAGCTGTTTTTATCCATAAGGTAAGAACTATTTCATCACGGAGAATGTGTATCCTTATGTGACTTTGTATTAATATCAATGCTGTCCTTTTCTTTATGTTAGCGAGCGTTTCAATATTTTGTTTGCTATCTTTCTTACCATTATCTGGGTATTTGAATTTCAATGCGAGTTAAACCATAATGTTTCCGCAGGATTGTGCCATGTTTATTCTGGTGATAACTGGACCACTGGCTGTCTCATGGAGTGTGTGAGGGTGAGTGTCATGGTCGGGATGGCCTGAACTCAGAGCCTGATAGAATACCAAGGGAAACCGTAGTAACTGCAGTAGAACATGGTGGAACAAAGCCAGATGGCAGTAACCACACTTACTGCTGTTTCCTTGGTTTTTACTGGGATTTTGTAGTCACAGCAAATTTGACCCTCCATTTTCTCTGAAACAGAAGATAATTGAACCAGGACACTTTGTCACAAGATATAACAGATACTACGAAGCCTGATTTCAGTCTGAACTCATTTTTGACCAAATGTGTAGCAGCAGTTTGCAATTGTACGGCAGAATAGCTGTACACATAATCCTAATACCTCTTCATGGACTACATTTGAACACTTGAACAGTGTCTTCTGTTAGGGTGTGAACTGGTATGGTATGATTACCTAGTGGGGACAGTAACTGAAAGGTTGCTGGTTCGAATACCTGAGCCGTCAAGGTAAAAATCTGTCTCTGCCCTTAAGCAAGGCACTTACACCTGATTTGCTCCAGGGGGCGTCGTACTACTATGACCCTGTAAAACAACACATTACACTGCATCTATCCGGTGTCTGTGACAATACATTTACAAATATTTTATTTTTTTATTACAACAGTTAATTTAACAATGCTGGTTATAAATCTTGTTGACATTCATCCAAGGACGCCTTGAATTGCATTACACTCTCACTCCAGAAAAATATTCTCATGAAATCATATGACCTATAATTAGAGAAAAGGATTCCTGTGAACGCGGCCTGCTATTAGCAGGAAACAAGTTATGGATGTGTGATCTATCTTGTGATCTTTTTGGGGTAACCACATTGGAACATTCCAACATTCATCTTTAAGGACATGAACTGGCAGAACAGGTTTCAGCAAAGTATGGAGTCATTGTTTTCAGGAAGGTGTCTCCATGGCGATAGGAGGGACAGGAGGCAGACTAAGGGCAAGGGAAGCCACCTGAACTACTGCCCTACAAAGGCAAAGAGCAGTCTACGCAAACAGTGAATCTGAGACAAATGGCTTTAAAGTTGGGTTTTTTGGTCCATGCATATCAACCATGACCACTGATCTGACCTATGACCCCTTAAATGCTGATACTGCACTCTGCCTTTGTATGACCTTAAACAGCTATATGGGTAATGCAAAAGCAAAGTGCAGTAAATAAAAAATCTAAATGTGTTTATCCAGCTTTCTTGTTGTTTTTCTGTTTGATGGAAACAGTTGGAGTGTTGTAACTATATTCCAACAGTATTTAATGGTGTTATGTAGTCGTGTTTTCATGTTTTCAATGTTGTATTGGAGTAGGCCTAACCCTCACCAATATTTCTGGTGATGGAGAGAGACACCAGACAAGATGAGAGACATCAATAGACGACACAGAGAAAGTGATGGAGAGAGAGAGAGAGACACCAGACACGACACAGAGACAGCAACAGAAGAATAGGATATGATGGAGAGAGACACCAGACAAGACACAGAGACAGCAACAGAAGAATAGGATATGATGGAGAGAGACAGAGGAGGGGAGAACACACAGGAGAGAGAGAGAGAGAGAGAGAGAGAGAGAGAGAGAGAGAGAGAGATACAGAGAGAGAGAAAGAGAGAGAGAGATACAGAGAGAGAGAGAGAGAGAGAGAGGGTGTTTAGGTACTGTGGGATTCTTTAATCCGTTTGGCTCATTGGACAGGTCAGAGTCTATGTTTGAAGTTCTTGAGTGGTTTTTGGCAATACACTGGTGATGTATTCATGGTTTAGCTGTTGAAATTCCTTCCCGGACCCTCCTACTGCTATGGGCTAAACCACCGATGTCTTCACATCCTAGGGGAGAGAGGAGCTGTTACCCCTGGGGAGAGAGGAGCTGTTACCCCTGGGGAGGGAGGAGCTGTTACCCCTGGGGACAGAGGAGCTGTTACCCCTGGGGAGAGAGGAGCTGCTACCCCTGGGGACAGAGGAGCTGTTACCCCTGGGGAGGGAGGAGCTGTTACCCCTGGGGACAGAGGAGCTGTTACCCCTGGGGAGAGAGGAGCTGTTACCCCTGGGGACAGAGGAGCTGTTACCCCTGGGGAGAGAGGAGCTGCTACCCCTGGGGAGAGAGGAGCTGTTACCCCTGGGGAGGGAGGAGCTGTTACCCCTGGGGAGAGAGGAGCTGCTACCCCTGGGGAGAGAGGAGCTGCTACCCCTGGGGAGAGAGGAGCTGTTACCCCTGGGGAGAGAGGAGCTGTTACCCCTGGGGAGAGAGGAGCTGTAACGAAGAGAGACTGCGACCCTGCTCGGGAAGAGCTTAACGATTGGTGATTGTTGGGGCACGTTTGGCAGGAGCTTCAGTGATGAAGACTGCTGAACTTGCTGATGTTTCACAATATGCCATGGCCGTCTCAGTCACCAGGTCTCAACCCAATTGAAGACAACCATCAACAAAACACTAAATTATGGAATTTCTTGTGGAAGAATGATGTCACATCCCTCCAATAGAGTTCCAGACAAATTCTTTTATTTTTTTTATTTTTTTTAACCTTGACAATAAACATTTTAATGAACCACAAACACTTGATGTTTAGGGATGGCACACACATAGGGAGACAGTTTGCGTTCCTTCTCACATATGCACCTAGGAAGATGCAGTGTTTCTCAACCTGTCATTTTACATAATGTTGCAAGACACATACCATCAAATGAATCCATAGACTTTTGTCCATATTTACAGAAGGCTGTCATTTCACAAATAGTTCCTATATTGAAAGGATATAGGGAAAATAAAGTCAAACATTTCAATACAAAATAATAAAAACAATCACTGCATTACTCAGTCTTAATGTATTTTAACCATATTAACCAGTTTAATCAAATTGTTTTCATTTGGAACACTAAATCAGAACTACATTTGGAGTTCCAGACACTTGTAGAATGTATGCCAAGGCACATTGTAAGAGCTATAAAGAGACAGGGAGTGGGAGAGAGAACAGGTAGAACCTGATATGGAAATGAGCAGAACAAACTAAAGGAACTTTCCACGACCGAATGACCATTCTAGACTCTACTTCTATTGAGAGACATATTAAAGGTAAGACGACGATTGTTATGTGTATTCATATAGTTGATGATATTGTTATGTGTATTAATATAGTTGATGATATTGTTATGTGTAATAATATAGTTGATGATATTGTTATATGTATTCATATAGTTGATGATATGTTTTGTGGACAGTGTTATAATAGGCCTACTCTCCTTAAAATGTTTTGGATATGAATTAGATGCGTGGGGTGAATTCGTTCTGTTTCCATCTGTGAGCCCCAGGGTGATCGCTCCTACACTATCTAGAATCTAAAAGGGTTCTTTGGCTGTCCCCATAGGAGAACCCTTTGTAGAACCCTTTTTGGTCCTAGGTAGAACCCTTTTGGGTTCCGTGAAGAATCCTTTCCACAGAGGGTTCTACATGGAAGCAAGAAGGATTCTACCTGGAACCCAAAAGCGTTCTCCTATGGGGACAGCCAGAGGACCCTTTTGGAACTATTTTTTCTAAAAGTGTACTGTATCATAGGTCTATAGACTTGTCTTCTCAAAACAGGCTTAAAACACAACAAGCAACAACATTTTCTCTTTCTAATCTACTGTTAACTCTTTTCACTCAGGAAGGTATGTTGTGTGAAAGAGAGACAAATAAATACTGTGGAAAGACTAACAACAACTTACACTTCCTCAAAACAGGTTGTGTGTGTTCATTAGTGCCCACCGTAGCAAAACGTTTGGCAACAGAAACCGTTTAGGTCACGTTGTACAGCGTTTGGAGTAAACTGTTTATGCAACATTTTAAAACTGTTGGCTGCGGAGTCAACTAATGAATACGACCCAGGTAGTAGCCTACAACTCGGCTGTTGATGTCAGCCTGATGCTGAAACCTGAACTTAGCCTGTGTGGTGGACTATGATGCAAGCTAGATATACTGGTTTTCTAAAGCTAGCTTCAGTTAGCTTCACATTCCAGTTCAGGCCTCACCCATAAGAATACACAGAGTGCCAGTCATTAGGAAGGTGCTCTCTCAGCAGAACAGTAGATATCTCAATGACTTGACATGTTCTGGTTGTGAATTCAGGCTACAAGGTGAGAATCCTGCCAGGAATGATTGTAAAGTGTGTAGAGAAATTAAATGTATGGTGTAATTTTAGTACAGTGAATGGAAGTAAAACACTCAGACCTAACAGTCTACTTCTACTGAGACAGGTTTGTGTCAGTCTAATCATACAAAATGGTGATAACTGAACATGGGCAAGTCAAATTCAATATATCAATATTCAAGACTCAACCTTTGCAGAATCAGAATCACCTTTATTCGCCAAGTACATTTGCACATACATATGTAGGATCTTAATTTGAGCCAGTTTGCTACAGCAGGAAAATATTCCTGCAGCAACAGGATATGTGAATTATTATGTGAATTATAATTAATGGACATTTTTGTAGCGGTTGATACATTTTTATTAAGCGAAACTCAAGTCTGGCATTTCTAACTGGAAATTACAAACTTCATAAGCCTTTTAAAACCTCAAATACACTACAAGTTTTACATTTCCTGTATTGCTGGAAAGTTATTCTGCAGTGGGGGGTGATCAAATTAAGATCCTACATCTGTACACATAATTCTACATGGTGATAGTGACAGACAACATTTAGAGACAGAATACAGACAGAAGAGTTTACACAAATGTCTGTACAACATTATACACAACTAGGAAGAGTGAGCATAGAGCTATAAGATAATTAACAGTGGATATACAGATATACAGTACAGTGGGAATACAGTTGGTATACAGATATACAGTACAGTGGGAATACAGTTGATATACAGATATACAGTACAGTGGGAATACAGTTGATATACAGATATACAGTACAGTGGGAATACAGTTGATATGCAGATATACAGTACAGTGGGAATACAGTTGATATGCAGATATACAGTACAGTGGGTATACAGTTGGTATACAGATATACAGTACAGTGGGAATACATATACAGTACCAGTATAAATATATCTAAGAGAGATGAACAGAGTGCTAATGCAGTATAGTTCAGTTATTTAGTGTACAGTTCAGAGATGGCTTGATGTGGTGAGCAGCATAGAGTGTATAGTCCTTTAGTCTCTATAAGCCAGATGGTAGTGTACAGTTCAGAGATGGCTTGATGTGGTGAGCAGCATAGAGTGTATAGTCCTTTAGTCTCTATGGGCCAGATGGTAGTGTACAGTTCAGAGATGGCTTGATGTGGTGAGCAGCATAGAGTGCATAGTCCTTTAGTCTCTATGGACCAGATGGTAGTGTACAGTTCAGAGATGGCTTGATGTGGTGTGCAGCATAGAGTGTATAGTCCTTTAGTCTCTATGGGCCAGATGGTAGTGTACAGTTCAGAGATGGCTTGATGTGGTGTGCAGCATAGAGTGTATAGTCCTTTAGTCTCTATGGGCCAGATGGCCAGTTGGTGAGGGCTACAGCATGGGGAAAGAAACTGTTCAGATGGGGGTCTATAACATCCAATCACATAGGTTTATAGCAGCTGACAGTTGCAACGTTATTGCTAATAACTCAAACTGCCTTATTTAGATAAAGACATAATCTCTCTACAGATGTAGGATCTTAATTTGATCACCCAGTTGCAGGAGAACTGAAACGTGTAGTGTATTTGAATGTATTTAAGCTTTAAAAAAGGTTTCTGAAGATGATCAATTCCACTTTTCTATTATTTTTTTTTCTTCATTAATTATAATCAACATAATAATTAAAATGTCCTGTTGCTGCAGGATAATTTTCCTGCTGTAGCAAACTGGCTAAAATTAAGATCCTACATCTGTAGCAATACACCTCTCTTTGATGTACATGGTTATATCAGGATTGACTTTTGACCATTTGACATCTTTTATTTACTGTTGTTTAGGCTGGTTGAATGAGTTGCCTATAAAAGCTACTTCATCTGCAAGAGAACAGGCGGCTGCACCAGCGACTGTAAGAAGTTATGTGATTTCCTCATATGAACGTGAAAGTAAGTGTGTAGCCTACGCAGTTACACAATGGCTGTTGAAACTGTGGCACGTATTTCTCGGTAACATTAGAAGTCGGATGAATGTGTTGATATGTAGGAAAGATGGGCAGACTCTCGTAGGTCTAGGCTAAACTACAAACTATTATAAGGTTAGGTCAACATCAGACATTCAATAGTCAGAGTAGGTTTGAGCTATGATCACTTATCATGTTGACAAACCTGATGGTCTCCGTTTGAAATGGTGTGTAAAATACCATGCCTAGGCTACAAGCTCTGTCCTGCTACTGTTAGGTCTATAACGTTATGGGAACTGATCTGAACAGGTTGCATGCCAGCAAAGCGACTCCACAACACAACACTAAACAATACATTCATTGCACTATAACGGTGACAAACGGTGCCCACAAACTGTTAGGGCCGACATAAAGCAGAGTCCCAACAGCAGAGTCCCAACAGCAGAGTCCCAACAGCAGAGTCCCAACAGCAGAGTCCCGACAGCAGAGTCCCAACAGCTGTCCTATCATTTCTCTTCATTATTTCTCTTCATATGACAAGGATTAAAAAGGATTTGCCTGTAGATTGTCGACTTGATTCATGATGATGACTGCTGGTTAAGATTTTGAAAGTATGATGTTGACATGATCAGTCCAATCAAAGCTACTGTAGATATAATGTGATTTGAGGTCATTTTATCTGTTGGCCAATGACCTTCTTGGATGGGCACTTCTAATGTAACTCTATGGCAGCACCCAAGGGGCTTGCATTTTCTAGCTCTACCCTTAGACTTGGCGGTGACGTAGTGTCCCCATGAATGACAGAACACTGAGCCAATCACGGCACAGCGCTCCGTATTTTCTTCTGTCTTACCCCACCACCACAGAAAGCACTGAGCTAGGCTGAAACACCGGCATTTTGGAGCTGCCTTACTCAAGAAAACAAAAAGGAGACCATGTTTGTATGCGGCTTTATTAACTCAATGATATATATATTTATTTATTTTTACATTTTTTGCAAACTGATATGTGACATGTATTAATGCCAAAATAACATGCAAAACAGGAAAGGCCACCTGCCCTGAATAACGGGTTGCTGGTTGAGAGAATGCCAAGAGTGTGCAAAGCTGTCATCAAGGCAAAGGGTGGCTATTTGAAGAATCTCAAATATTAAATATATTTTGATTTGTTTAACACTTTTTTGGTTACTACATGATTCTATATGTGTTATTTCATAGTTTTGATGTCTTCACTATTATTCTACAATGTAGAAAATAGTAAAAATAAAGACAAACCCTTGAATGAGTGTGTGTTCTAAAACTTTTGACCGGTAGTGTATATATTTTTTTACGTTGTTAGCGAACTGATATGTGACATGTATTAATGCCACAATAACATGCAAAACAGGAAAGGCCACCTGCCCTGAATGACGGGTCGCCACTGGCTGAGGTATAGACCTTGATCTGCTTTACACAAAAAAATAAACTGTTATACATTATAACCTAGCCTACTTTAAATTATAAAGAATCTCTTAATTGTTGCAAAAAACCTTTCTGTATAGATCACTGATCCCCCCCAGATCAATCAAGCCTGTTTTAGCCCTTCTGTCTACATTCTCAGATACGTTTAGAAAAGAACAGATTCAAAGATAATAAATGGCCGACTTTTAATGAATACAAATAAGTGTGTGACATGGCCATGGAGAAGAGATGTCACAACTACATATTCATGTGATTGCATTAAATCACCTGACTGTTTCGATATGTCTGTTAGTAAATGTTGTGTAAGAGATCATTAATAAATTATAACAATTCACATTCAAGAATTACTGTGTTAACTACAACCAACATGTTGGATCTCTGTTTAGGGGTCAGTGGTCTAAAATGAGTCTCTCTGGGGAGAGAGAGGAGGGGGGCCCTGCCTCTAAAATGAGTCTCTCTGGGGAGAGAGAGGAGGGGGGTCCTGCCTCTAAAATGAGTCTCTCTGGGGAACATGACACCAAAGCTAAGAGGTGAGATGACAATTTTGTTTAAGAATTATTAAGAGTTTATTTCCTAAATGCTATTTCCACAATTTTTCACATGTGTTTTTTAATCCGAAATGGTTGCTTATGGGTACCTTCAATATTACTGTTCTCAGATGTTTAATTCATAGATTTTAGATGTATATCATTATTATTATTATTATTGCAAAACGCTATATATCCATTGTTTAGCTGAAATTGAATGTTCGTATCCTGTATATTTGACTGTATTATCTGGTTGTCTCACCTAGCTATCTTAAGATGAATGCACTTACTGTAAATCGCTCTGGGTAAGAGCATCTGCTAAACAGGTGGGGCTCTGCCCTGAATGACAGGTCACCACTGCTCCAAAGCAATTACATGTTGCACAGGAACCACTGACTCGCTGCATGTTTCTATTATCAAGACACCTGCTGGTACCTCTTAACTGGTTAGTACAGCTCATGAGGTGTCCTAAATATCTGCCAACTAGGTGGGACACTTATGAATAAAGAGGCTTCATGCATAGCTTTAATTTATACCCATAAGAGTAGGACTAAAATGGCTTCATTGTCAGCACTTATACGACACATTTTCTACTCTGAGACGCTTTTTGGATATGGGCCCAGATCTCAAAATATTGTAACGAGCCAGTATTAAATGAGTCTGTCTGGGGAGAGAGAGGACCAATTTTTCTACTCTGAGACGCTTTTTGGATATGGGCCCAGATCTCAAAATATTGTTTTAAAAAACGGTTTTCTTTTTTTGTTTGACATAATATTACTAATGTACCCGACTTTAAGCCACTGTAAAGACTGCTTTTAGTTTATTTTGTGGCTCTGTTCATGTCTGCGTTCTGGAACTGTCCGCGTCCACGGACGGTTTGGCGCCAAGCATATTGTCCAGTTACGCGCAGAGTGGGCTGAGGTGATCTTGGGGAACAACGACGGAGTTCGTTACAGTGTTGAGACACCGAAGTTTATTGTTCAATTTGCTTTTTGCGTAATGGTCAGTGACAGTATGAGTGTAGCCAGATCCTTTTCACTCGCAATTCTTGTTTAATTGTGTGGTTCACCGGATTCGTCATCATCCTCGATGGACAGACGAATGACCTGCTAGCTAGCCAAGCTAGTCGGTACAGCTAGCTAAGCTAGCTACTCTACCAGCAGCATCCTAGTTATCCTAGCTACCACTACATCATCACCGGCTGCCTGCATTTCTTGTGGACCGATGGAGCTCCCTGGTTGTTTCTTCCACCTGTTAAATACCGTGGAGGGCTTCTCCCTCTCTCGTTGACGGATGCTGGCTACCTACCATCCCTCTGTCCGGTTCTCCTCTCTTCACTAGATGGACGGTAACTTTAGTGTTTAACCCCTCTGTGTCCAAGGACCAAACTTTTTAATAATATTTTCGGGCGCGCCAAGGTTTTTATTGTTTGTAAAACTTTAGTGGAGAGCTCTCAATTTGCCGGATTTTAGGTATATAAAGTGCCTTCAGAAAGTATTCACACCCCTTGACTGACATTTTCCACATTTTGTTATGTTAAAGCCTGAATTTAAAATGCATAAAATTCAGATTTATTTGGTCACTGGCCTACACACAATACCCCATAATGTCAAAATGGAATTATGTTTTACGAAGTCTTTACAAATGTAATTAAAAATGAAAAGCTGAAATGTCTTGAATCAGTAAGTATTCAACCCCTTTGTTATGGCAATCCTGAAAAGTTTCAGGAGTAGAAATGCGCTTAACAAGTCACATAATAAGCAGTAGGAGTGCGTGGGTCAAATCACTGGGGAAGACAAGCCAGAAAAATACATATTACAATCTACAGTTGAAGTCTGAAGTTTACATACATCTTAGCCAAATACATTTAAACTCAGTTTTTCACAATTCCTGACATTTAATCCTAGTAAGAATTCCCTGTCTTAGGTCAGTTAGGATCACCACTTTATTTTAAGAATGTTAAATGTCTTTCATCACATTCCCAGTGGGTCAAAAGTTTACATACACTCAATTAGTATTTGGTAGCGTTGCCTTTAAATTGTTTAACTTGGGTCAAACGTTTCTAGTAGCCTTCCACAAGCTTCCCACAATAAGTTGGGTGAATTTTGGCCCATTCCTCCTGACAGAGCTGGTGTAACTGAGTCAGGTTTATAGGCCTCCTTGCTCGCACACGCTTTTTCAGTTCTGCCCACAAATTTTCTATAGGATTGAGGTCAGGGCTTTATGATGGCCACTCCAATACCTTGACTTTGTTGTCCTTAAGCCATTTTGCCACAACTTTGGAAGTATGCTTGGGGTCATTGTCCATTTGGAAGACCCATTTGTGACCAAGCTTTAACTTCCTGACTGATGTCTTGAGATGTTGCTTCAAAATATCCACATAATTTTCATTCCTCATGATGCCATCTATTTTGTGAAGTGCACCAGTCCCGCCTGCAGCAAAGCACCCCAACAGCATAATGCTGCCACCCCTGTGCTTCACGGTTGGGATGGTGTTCTTTGGCTTGCAAGCAACACCCTTTTTCCTCCAAACATAACGATGGTGATTATGGCCAAACAGTTAAATTTTTGTTTCATCAGACCAGAGGACATTTCTCCAAAAAGTATGATCTTCGTCCCCATGTGCAGATGCAAACCGTAGTCTGGCTTTTTTATGGCGGTTTTGGAGCAGTGGCTTCTTCCTTGCTGAGCGGCCTTTCAGGTTATGTCGATATAGGACTCGTTTTACTGTGGATATAGATACTTTTGTACGCGTTTCCTCCAGCATCTTCACAAAGTCCTTTGCTGTTGTTCTGGGATTGATTTTCACTTTTCGCACCAAAGCACGTTCATCTCTAGGAGACAGGACGCGTCTCCTTCCTGAGCGGTATGACAGCTGCATGGTCCCATGGTGTTTATACTTGCGTACGATTGTTTGTACAGATGAACGTGGTACCTTCAGGCGTTTGGAAATTGCTCAAGATTGTGCAAAGCTGTCATCAAGGCAAAGGGTGGCTACTTTGAAGAATCTCAAATATAAAATATTTTTTGATTTGTTTAATACTTTTTGGTTACTACATGATTCCATGTGTGTTATTTCATAGTTTTGATGTCATCACTATTATTCTACAATGTAGAAAATAGTAAAAATTAAGAAAAACCCTTAAATGAGTAGCTGTGTCCAAACCTTTGACTGGTACTGTATATATGTATTTATTTTTACACATACACTATATATACAAAGTATGTGGACACCCCATCAAATTAGTGGATTCGAGCTATTTCAGTCGCACCCCGTTGCTGACAGGTGTATAAAATCGAGCACACAGCCATGCAATCTCCATAGACAAACATTAGCAGTAGAATGGCTTTACTGAAGAGCTCAGTGACTTTCAACGTGGCACGGTCATAGGATGCAACATTTCCAACAAGCTCGCCGCCATTGGACTCTGGAGCAGTGGAAACACGATCTCTGGAGTGATGAATCACGCTTCACCATCTGGCAGTCCGACGGACAAATCTGGGTTTGGCGGATGCCAGGATAACGCTACCTGCCCTAATGCATAGTGCCAACTGTAAAGTTTGGTGGAGGAGAAATAATGGTCTGGGGCTGTTTTTCGTGGTTCGGGCTAGGCCCCTTAGTTCCAGTGAAGGGAAATCTTAACGCTACCGCATACAATGACATTCTAGACGATTCTGTGCACAAAGCAAGGTCCATACAGAAATGGTTTGAACTGGAAGAACTTGACTGGCCTGCACAGAGCCCTGACCTCAACCCCATCGAACACCTTTGGAATGCCTACTGCGCAGCCAGGCCTAATCGCCCAACATCAGTGCCCGACCTCACTAATTATCTTATAATAATAATAATAATAATAATATGCCATTTAGCAGACGCTTTTATCCAAAGCGACTTACAGTCATGCGTGCATACATTTTTGTGTATGGGTGGTCCGGGGATCGAACTCACTACCTTGGCGTTACAAGCGCCGTGCTCTACCAGTTGAGATACAGAGGACCACGGAATGGAAGCAAGTCCCACATAAATGTTCCAACATCTAGTGGAAATCCTTCCCAGAAGAGTGGAGGCTGGTATAGCAGCAAAGGGGGAACCAACTCCATATTAATGGCCATGATTTTGGAATGAGATGTTGGACCAGGAGGTGTAATGAGATGTTGGACCAGCAGATGTAATGAGATGTTGGACCAGCAGGTGTAATGAGATGTTGGACCAGCAGGTGTAATGAGATGTTGGACCAGCAGGTGTAATGAGATGTTGGACCAGCAGGTGTAATGAGATGTTGGACCAGCAGGTGTAATGAGATGTTGGACCGGCAGGTGTAATGAGATGTTGGACCGGCAGGTGTAATGAGATGTTGGACCAGCAGGTGTAATGAGATGTTGGACCAGCAGGTGTAATGAGATGTTGGACCAGCAGGTGTAATGAGATGTTGGACCAGGAGGTGTAATGAGATGTTGGACCAGCAGGTGTAATGAGATGTTGGACCAGCAGGTGTAATGAGATGTTGAACCAGGAGGTGTATTGAGATGTTGGACCAGCAGGTGTAATGAGATGTTGGACCAGCAGGTGTAATGAGATGTTGGACCAGCAGGTGTTTATTTTTATTTATTTATTTTATTTCACCTTTATTTAACCAGGTAAACCAGTTGAGAACAAGTTCTCATTTACAACTGCGACCTGGCCAAGATAAAGCATAGCAGTGCGATAAAAACAACAACACAGAGTTACATATGGGGTAAAACAAAACAAAAATCAAAAAAATACAACAGAAATACAATTAATATACAGTGTGCAAATTTAGCAAGTTATGGAGGTAAGGCAATAAAATAGGCTATAGTGCAAAATAATTACAATTTAGTATTAACACTGGAATGATGTGCAAGAGATGATGTGCAAATAGAGATACTGGGGTACAGATGAGCAAAATAAATAACAATATAGGGATGAGGTAGTTGGGCGGGCTAATTTCAGATGGGCTGTGTACAGGTGCAGTGATCGGTAAGGTGCTCTGACAACTGATGCCTAAAGTTAGTGAGGGAGATAAAGCGTCTCCAGCTTCAGAGATTTTGCAGTTTGTTCCAGTCATTGGCAGCAGAGAACTGGAAGGAATTGCGGCCAAAGGAGGTGTTGGCTTTGGGGATGACCAGTGAGATATACCCGCTGGAGCTCAGACTACGGGTGGGTGTTGCTATGGTGACCAATGAGCTAAGATAAGGCGGGATTTGCCTAGCAGTGATTTATAGATGGCCTGGAGCCAGTGGGTTTGGCGACGAATATGTAGTGAGGACCAGCCAACAAGAGCGTACAGGTCACAGTGGTGGGTATTATATGGGGCTTTGGAGACAAAACGGATGGCACTGTGATAGACAACATCCAATTTGCTGAGTAGAGTGTTGGAGGCTATTTTGTAAATGACATCGCCGAAGTCAAGGATCGGTAGGATAGTCAGTTTTACAAGGGCATGTTTGGCAGCATGAGTGAAGTAATGAGGTGTAATGAGATGTTTCACCAGCAGGTGTAATGAGATGTTGGACCAGCAGGTGTAATGAGATGTTGGACCAGTAGGTGTAATGAGATGTTGGACCAGCAGGTGTAATGAGATGTTGGACCAGCAGGTGTAATGAGATGTTGGAGCAGCAGGTGTAATGAGATGTTGGACCAGCAGGTGTAATGAGATGTTGGACCAGCAGGTGTAATGAGATGTTGGACCAGCAGGTGTAATGAGATGTTGGACCAGCAGGTGTAATGAGATGTTGGAGCAGCAGGTGTAATGAGATGTTGGACCAGCAGGTGTAATGAGATGTTGGACCAGCAGGTGTAATGAGATGTTGGACCAGCAGGTGTAATGAGATGTTGGACCAGCAGGTGTAATGAGATGTTGGACCAGCAGGTGTAATGAGATGTTGGACCAGCAGGTGTAATGAGATGTTGGACCAGCAGGTGTAATGAGATGTTGGACCAGCAGGTGTAATGAGATGTTGGACCAGCAGGTGTAATGAGATGTTGAACCAGCAGGTGTCCACATGCTTTTGATCATGTAGTGTATGTTTGGTGAAGTAATAAAGAAGGTGTAATATTTTGGGTAGATGTTCCTAGAACAGATTATAACTATATATGGACATATTATAAAGGATGTGCATGAATAGACTCTTAAGGATTAAAGTGGAACTGAGATGAGGAAGTGAATCAGGAGGCTCAATATTAGGAGGGTGTTCTTAATGTTTTTTACACTGTTTGTTTGTTGCTTTATGTAATGGCATATATTTAAATGCTTTGTGTAATGTCACATAATTTAATGCTTTATGCAATGGCATATATTTTAATGCTTTATGTACACTGAGTGTACAAAACATTATGAACACCTGCTTTTTCCATGACAGATTGACAGGTGAATCCAGGTGAAAGATATGATCTCTTATTGATGTCACTTGTTAAATCAACTTCAATCAGTGTAGATGAAGGGGAGGAGACATGTTAATGAAGGATTTTTAAGCCTTGAGACAATTGAGACATGGATATTGTGTATGTGTGCCATTCAGAGGGTGAATGGGCAAGACAAAATATTTAAGTGTCTTTGAACGGGGTATGGTAGTAGGTACCAGGCACACAGGTTTTTGTCAAGAACTGCAACGCTGCTGGGTTTTTCACGCTCAAAAGTTTCCTGTGTGTATCAAGAATGGTCCACTACCCAAAGGACATCCAGCCATTTTGACACAACTGTGGGACGCATTGGAGTCAACATGGGCCAGCATCCCTGTGGGACGCTTTCGACACCTTGTAGAGTCCATGCCCCGACGAGTTGAGGCTGTTCTGAGGGCAAAAGAGAGGGGAGGTGCAACTCAATATTAGGAAGGTGTTCTTAATGTTTTGTATACTCAGTGTATGCTTTTTGCTTTATGTAATGGCATATATTTTATTGCTTCATGTAATGTATTTTATCTATTGAAATATAGTTTTGATATATTTTAAAATGTAGTTTCATGGTGATTTATTATGTTTTCCAGAATCTCCAACCAAACTCTGAGATCAGTCTCTCCAGTACCCAGTCATCTGTCCATGAAGAGTGACTTCTCTATGCATCATCCTATACATTTTAGTGATGGACCAGTGACCTTTGACCCTAGGTAAAAATGTATCATATTACTATTGAAGATGAGAATCTCCAAGATCTGAAACAAGATTTATTTTGTGTATCTGAGTATATACTGTAAAGCATCTGCTTATAATTAGTTGTTTATGTAATATATTTTAATACACTGAGTGTACAAAACATTATGAACACCTGCTTTTTCCATGACATAGATTGATAAGGTGAATCCAGGTGAAAGATATGATCTCTTATTGATGTCACTTGTTAAATCAACTTCAATCAGTGTAGATGAAGGGGTGGAGACAGGTTAATGAAGGATTTTTAAGCCTTGAGACAATTGAGACATGGATTGTGTAAATGTGCCATTCAGATGGTGAATAGGCAAAACAAAAGATTTAAGTGCCTTTGAACGGGGTATGGTAGTAGGTACCAGGCACACAGGTTTTTGTCAAGAACTGCAACGCTGCTGGGTTTTTCACGCTCAAAAGTTTCCTCTATGTATCAAGAATGGTCCACTACCCTAAGGACATCCAGCCATTTTGACACAACTGTGGGACGCATTGGAGTCAACATGGGCCAGCATCCCTGTGGGACGCTTTCGACACCTTGTAGAGTCCATGCCCCGACGAGTTGAGGCTGTTCTGAGGGCAAAAGAGAGGGGAGGTGCAACTCAATATTAGGAAGGTGTTCTTAATGTTTTGTATACTCAGTGTATATTTTTTGCTTTATGTAATGGCATATATTTTATTGCTTCATGTAATGTATTTTATCTATTGAAATATAGTTTTGATATATTTTAAAATGTAGTTTCATGGGGATTTATTATGTTTTCCAGTATCTCCAACCAACCTCTGAGATCAGTCTCTCCAGTACCCAGTCATCTGTCCATGAAGAGTGACTTCTCTATGCATCAACCTATACATTTTAGTGATGGACCAGTGACCTTTCACCCTAGGTAAGTTACTGGTCAGAATTTATGATATTACTATTGAAGAGGAGAATCTTCTAGATCTGAAACCAGATGTAGTTTGTGTATCTGAGTATATACTGTAAAGCATCTGCTTATAATTAGTTGTTTATGTCATATATTTTAATACACTGAGTGTACAAAACATTATGAACACCTGCTTTTTCCATGACATAGATTGATAAGGTGAATCCAGGTGAAAGATATGATCTCTTATTTATGTAACTTGTTAAATCAACTTCAATCAGTGTAGATGAAGGGGAGGAGAGAGGTTAATGAAGGATTTTAAGCCTTGAGACAATTGAGACATGGATTGTGTAAATGTGCCATTCAGATGGTGAATAGGCAAGACAAAATATTTAAGTGTCTTTGAACGGGGGTATGGTAGTAGGTACCAGGCACACAGGTTTTTGTCAAGAACTGCAACGCTGCTGGGTTGTTCACGCTCAAAAAGTTTCCTGTGTGTATCAAGAGTGGTCCACTACCCAAAGGACATCCAGCCATTTTGACACAACTGTGGGCCGCATTGGAGTCAACATGGGCCAGCATCCCTGTGGGACGCTTTCGACACCTTGTAGAGTCCATGCCCCGACGAGTTGAGGCTGTTCTGAGGGCAAAAGAGAGGGGAGGTGCAACTCAATATTAGGAGGGTGTTCTTAATGTTTTGTATACTCAGTGTATGTTTGTTGCTTTATGTAATGGCATATAATTTATTGCTTCTTGTAATGTATTTTATCTATTGAAATATAGTTTTGATATATTTTAAAATGTAGTTTCATGGGGATTTATTATGTTTTCCAGTATCTCCAACCAACCTCTGAGATCAGTCTCTCCAGTACCCAGTCATCTGTCCATGAAGAGTGACTTCTCTATGGAACTTCCTATACATTTTAGTGATGGACCAGTGACCTTTGACCCTAGGTAAAAATGTATCATATTACTATTGAAGATGAGAATCTCCAAGATCTGAAACAAGATTTATTTTGTGTATCTGAGTATATACTGTAAAGCATCTGCTTATAATTAGTTGTTTATGTAATATATTTTAATACAATGAGTGTACAAAACATTATGAACACCTGCTTTTTCCATGACATAGATTGATAAGGTGAATCCAGGTGAAAGATATGATCTCTTATTGATGTCACTTGTTAAATCAACTTCAATCAGTGTAGATGAAGGGGAGGAGACAGGTTAATGAAGGATTTTTAAGCCTTGAGACAATTGAGACATGGATTGTGTAAATGTGCCATTCAGATGGTGAATAGGCAAGACAAAATATGTGTCTTTGAACGGGGTATGGTAGTAGGTACCAGGCACACAGGTTTTTGTCAAGAACTGCAACGCTGCTGGGTTTTTCACGCTCAAAAGTTTCCTGTGTGCTTCAAGAATGGTCCACCACCCAAAATAAATGTCCAGCCATTTTGACACAACTGTGGGACTAATTGGAGTCAACATGGGCCAGCATCCCTGTGGGACTCTTTCGACACCTTGTAGAGTCCATGCCCCGACGAGTTGAGGCTGTTCTGAGGGCAAAAGAGAGGGGAGGTGCAACTCAATATTAGGAAGGTGTTCTTAATGTTTTGTATACTCAGTGTATATTTTTTGCTTTATGTAATGGCATATATTTTATTGCTTCATGTAATGTATTTTATCGATTGAAATATAGTTTTGATATATTTTAAAATGTAGTTTAATGGTGATTTATTATGTTTTCCAGAATCTCCAACCAAATTCGGAGATCGGTCTCTCCAGTACCCAGTCATCTGTCCATGAAGAGTGACTTCTCTATGGATCGTCCTATACATTTTAGTGATAAATCAGGGACCTTTGACCCCAGGTAAAAATGTATCATATTACTATTGAAGAGGAGAATCTTCTAGATCTGAAACCAGATGTATTTTGTGTATCTGAGTATATACTGTAAAGCATCTGCTTATAATTAGTTGTTTATGTCATATATTTTAATACACTGAGTGTACAAAACATTATGAACACCTGCTTTTTCCCATGACATAGATTGACAAGGTGAATCCAGCTGAAAGATATGATCTCTTATTTATGTAACTTGTTAAATCAACTTCAATCAGTGTAGATGAAGGGGAGGAGAGAGGTTAATGAAGGATTTTTAAGCCTGGAGACAAATGAGACATGGATTGTGTAAATGTGCCATTCAGAGGGTGAATGGACAGGGTATGCCTTTGAACGGGGTATGGTAGTAGGTACCAGGCACACAGGTTTTTGTCAAGAACTGCAACGCTGCTGGGTTGTTCACGCTCAAAAGTGTCCTGTGTGTATCAAAAATGGTCCACTACCCAAAGGACATCCAGCCATTTTGACACAACTGTGGGCCGCATTGGAGTCAACATGGGCCAGCATCCCTGTGGGACGCTTTCGACACCTTGTAGAGTCCATGCCCCGACGAATTGAGGCTGTTCTGAGGGCAAAAGAGAGGGGAGGTGCAACTCATTATTAGGAAGGTGTTCTTAATGTTTTGTATACTCAGTGTATGTTTTTTGCTTTATGTAATGGCATATATTTTATTGCTTCATGTAATGTATTTTATCTATTGAAATATAGTTTTGATATATTTTAAAATGTAGTTTCATGGGGATTTATGTTTTCCAGAATCTCCAACCAAACTCGGAGATCAGTCTCTCCAGTACCCAGTCATCTGTCCATGAAGAGTGACTTCTCTATGGATCAACCTATACATTTTAGTGATGGACCAGTGACCTTTGACCCTAGGTAAGTTACTGGTCAGAGTTGATGATATTACTATTGAAGAGGAGAATCTTCTAGATCTGAAACCAGATGTATGTTGTGTATCTGAGTATATACTGTAAAGCATCTGCTTATAATTAGTTGTTTATGTCATATATTTTAATACACTGAGTGTACAAAACATTATGAACACCTGCTTTTCCGTGACATAGATTGATGAGATGAATCCAGGTGAAAGATATGATCTCTTATTTATGTAACTTGTTAAATAAACTTCAATCAGTGTAGATGAAGGGGAGGAGACAGGTTAATGAATGATTTTTAAGCCTTGAGACAATTGAGACATGGATTGTGTAAATGTGCCATTCAGATGGTGAATAGGCAAGACAAAATATTTAAGTGCATTTGAACGGGGTATGGTAGTAGGTACCAGGCACACAGGTTTTTGTCAAGAACTGCAACGCTGCTGGGTTGTTAAAGCTCAAAAGTTTCCTGTGTGTATCAAGAATGGTCCTCTACCCAAAGGACATCCAGCCATTTTGACACAACTGTGGGACGCATTGGCGTCAACATGGGCCAGCATCCCTGTGGGACGCTTTCGACACCTTGTAGAGTCCATGCCCGACGAGTTGAGGCTGTTCTGAGGGCAAAAGAGAGGGGAGGTGCAACTCAATATTAGGAAGGTGTTCTTAATGTTTTGTATACTCAGTGTATGTTTTTTGCTTTATGTAATGGCATATATTTTATTGCTTCATGTAATGTATTTTATCTATTGAAATATAGTTTTGATATATTTTATAATGTAGTTTCATGGTGATTTATTATGTTTTCCAGAATCTCCAACCAAACTCTGAGATCAGTCTCTCAGTACCCAGTCATCTGTCCATGAAGAGTGACTTCTCTATGGATCAACCTATACATTTTAGTGATGGACCAGTGACCTTTGACCCTAGGTAAGTTACTGGTAGAATGTTTTATATTACTATTGAAGTGGAGAACAAATATGTATTTTGTGTATCTGAGTAGAAACTGTAAAGCAGGAGGGGGCTTTGTGTGTTTTGTCCAATCAGTGTATATTTTAACATGTTGTTTCATAGTGGTTTATTTTGGTCATATAGTTTAGTAATACCACTGTGGACATGTTTCTACTACCTGAGTTCATATAGTTTAGTAATACCACTGTGGACATGTTTCTACAACCTTCTGAGTTCATATAGTTTAGTAATACCACAGTGGACATGTTTCTACAACCTTCTGAGGTCATATAGTTTAGTAATACCACAGTGGACATGTTTCTACAACCGTCTGAGTTCATATTGTTTAGTAATACCACTGTGGACATGTTTCTACAACCTTCTGAGTTCATATAGTTTAGTAATACCACAGTGGACATGTTTCTACAACCGTCTGAGTTCATATTGTTTAGTAATACCACTGTGGACATGTTTCTACAACCTTCTGAGTTCATATAGTTTAGTAATACCACTGTGGACATGTTTCTACAACCTTCTGAGTTCATATAGTTTAGTAATACCACTGTGGACATGTTTCCACAACCTTCTGAGGTCATATAGTTTAGTAATACCACTGTGGACATGTTTCTACAACCTGAGTTCATATAGTTTAGTAATACCACTGTGGACATGTTTCTACAACCTTCTGAGTTCATATAGTTTAGTAATACCACTGTGGACATGTTTCTACAACCTTCTGAGTTCATATAGTTTAGTAATACCACTGTGGACATGTTTCTACAACCTTCTGAGTTCATATAGTTTAGTAATACCACTGTGGACATGTTTCTACAACCTTCTGAGTTCATATAGTTTAGTAATACCACTGTGGACATGTTTCTACTACCTGAGTTCATATAGTTTAGTAATACCACTGTGGACATGTTATCCTTTCCAGAGGCTACTACCACACTCAGAGAGCAGAGTATACTGTTCCCAGCTGTCTGTCTATGAACAGTATTAACATCTACAATCTCTCTCTCCTTTATCTCTGTAGTGGAAGGTCTACTCTGTTAGAGGATCAGTATTAACATCTACAATCTCTCTCTCTCTCTTTTATCTCTGTAGTGGAAGGTCTACTCTGTTAAAGGATCAGTATTAACATCTACAATCTCTCTCTCCTTTATCTCTATAGTGGAAGGTCTACTCTGCCAGAGGATCAGTCCAGGTGTGCAGTGTGTCAGCAGGTGCTGAGGGATCCAGTCTCTATCACCTGTGGACACTGGTTCTGCAGACAGTGCATCACCAGATACTGGGAGAAACCTGCTCCTTCAGGAGACTATGACTGTCCTCAGTGTAGAAAGAGATCCAGAACACGGCCTGTACTACAGCACCTGAGTCAACCCAATAAAACACGAGGCTCTGAAAACAGTAAGACCACTTGCACACGTGGGCCAAGTCAAGACCTTAATATGATTTACAGTAGTTAACTACAATATTATGAGATAATAGAAGTTACTGTAGTTGTGGAAGGCCCACTTTTCATCCTGTCAATTAATGTTTCTGATACACATCATTGTTCTTCTTCCCTTGTAGTGGATGACAGCCTGCAGAGAGCTATAGTAAACCATAAAGACAGTCTGAAAAGGAGGTATGAATGTGTGATAGAAGGCATGGAAATAGCAGGGAACCAAACTCCCCTCAACAGGATTTACACAGAGCTCTACATCACAGAAGGAGAGAGATGAAGGGGTTAACAATGAACATGAGGTGTGGCAGCTAGAGACAGCATCCAGGACACCAACCTCACATGACACAGCAATCCACTGCAATGACATCTTTAAACCCTTACCAGGCCAAGAGAGAAGCATCAGAACTGTGCTGACCAAGGGCATCGCTGGCATCGGAAAAACAGTCTCTGTGCAGAAGTTCATCCTAGACTGGGCTGAAGAGAAGGCGAACCAAGATGTGGATATCATATTTGTGCTTCCTTTCCGGGAGCTGAACTTGATTAAAGATCTCCAGTACAGTCTTCTCAGACTTTTAAATGGCTTCCACACAGAACTAGACATAGGCAATGCAAAGAAACTCACTGCCTGTAAAGCTATGTTCATCTTTGATGGTTTGGATGAAAGCAGACTTCCATTGGATTTCCAGCACAATGAAAAGGTGTCTGATGTCACCCAGACATCGTCTGTCGATGTTCTGCTGACAAACCTCATCAAGGGGAATCTGCTTCCCTCTGCTCTCCTATGGATAACCTCCCGACCTGCAGCAACCAATCAGATCCCCCCTAAGTGTGTTGACCAGGTGACAGAGGTACGAGGGTTCAATGACCCACAGAAGGAGGAGTACTTCAGGAAGAGATTCAGTGATGAGGACCTGGCCAGCAGAATCATCTCACACATAAAGACATCAAGGAGCCTCCACATCATGTGCCACATGCCAGTGTTCTGTTGGATTTCTGCAACAGTCCTTGAACACATGTTGAGTACAGACAAGAGGAGAGAGATGCCCACGACTCTGACTGAGATGGCAATACACTTCCTGCTCATTCAGACCAGCCTGAAGAACCAGAAATATCATGGAAGAGATGAGATGGATCAACAGGAGCTCATGGAGTCAGATAAGGAAATTCTTCTGAAGCTGGGGAAGCTGGCGTTTGAAAATCTGGAGAAGGGTAATCTCATGTTCTATGAAGAAGACCTGAAAGAGTGTGGCATTGATGTCAAAGAAGCATCAGTGTACTCAGGAGTGTGCACACAAATCTTTAAAGAAGAGTCTGTGTTATTTCAGAGAGTGGTGTACTGCTTTGTTCATCTGAGCATTCAGGAGTTTCTCTCAGCTGTCTACATGTACCATTGTTACACAACCAAGAACATGGATACACTGAAGCCCTTCCTCAAGAGAAAGTCTAGAGCTGCGTCTGAAGAGCTAACCTTGCATGAGCTGCTGAAGAGTACCGTGGATAAAGCCTTGGAGAGCAAGAACGGACACCTGGACCTCTTTGTCCGCTTCCTTCATGGCATGTCACTGGAGTCCAATCAGAAACTCCCTACGAGGTCTGGTGACACAGACAGAAAGCAGTCCAGACAGCGTCCAGAAAACAATCCGATCCCTTAAGGTGATGCAGAGGAAGAACATCTCCCCTGAGAGGTGCATCAATCTCTTCCACTGTCTGATA